>NW_026922163.1:0-19233 GCF_032062105.1 Saccostrea cuccullata | reverse complement strand
GTTTTCAATGCCTAAATTATAGTGAGCTCAGCGAGCGTCGCAGAGCGACGCTCCCAAAGCGAGCTCAATAGACTAACATGTAAGAGCAGAGGAAATTCGGATTGAAATCTGTACATACGTCGACCCATTTTTTCTGTGAAACATTCCCAGAATTCCTGCACTACCCAATGTCCTTTGCGCGAATAAATAAATAAATAACGTAAGGAATTAAAGGCTTTCAGTTTATAGAAATCTTTAAAAGAAACAAAAAATAAATCTGCAGTGTCTTTCGACCAAAATTGCATTAGATCTTTAGTTTCAACCAGACGCTCGGCTATCTCCATAAGCTCCGACGAGCTCCATGACGTCAGGTGACGTCACAGCTAGTAGAGATGTCTCGTGCATCTTGATGTTTGAAGTGGCTAATTAATTTTTAGAGTGTTTTGGATGGTACAACTGCGCTCGCCCCAACGGTCACACCGTAGAACATTATTTTTACCAGGTCCAGTCCAAAGACTATTTCTACCTACGTAGCTATTAATAGCTACCTAGGTATTTAAAGCTATACCAAAAGTAGCTATTTTTACCTACTTTATATAATTTCAGCATTTTGCAACCAAAAGACCAAACGGCACAACATGGTGAATACCATATTTTTTTATACGGTCACACTAATGATGAATACGACAAAATTTTGGTCAAAAAATGATTACTTTCTGAATCGGCAATTTTACATTAGTTTCTATGCAAAATTATTAATATACGAAGTTTTCATTTTTTGGCCAAATTTTGTCATATTCATCATCAATGTGACAGTATCAAGAAATTTTGTGCTCACCATGTTGCGCCGTTCCTGCATTTTGCCATAAAATGCAAGTAAAGCAGAAAGTAGGTAAAAATAGCTACTTTGGGTAGCTTTAAATACCTAGGTAGCTATTAATAGTGTAACAGGGGGGTATGGCAAAGACACACAAACTCCTGTCAGGGTTCTTTATAAATATTTATTCACAGTGGAGTGACTTTTGGAATATACATCAATTTTAACACAGCCCTGTAAATATCATAAAACAACAATAAATATAATGTAAATATCACACACAAGACATCATGTCAATCATTACTTTTACATGTAACATGAAGATAATAGATTATCATCTTAAATTTACACAGTCAATTATTATCAAAGGGAAATAGCTCTCGAATATATAAATCTTTACATATTTCTCCCAAAATAATCATAAAAAGTATCAAAGATTAAAACATATAAATCTCACCATTCTGTGGGAACAGGTTTTCCCAATAAATTATCAGATGGACAAAATGTATGTCTATATGAATGGTGATCTGTAATTTAATACAATAATGTTAAAAAATATTATCTATTAAAAATATACCAATTAATTGCTCACTTTGAACAATATAATCAAAAATATCTTTGATCATCATAAAAACACATAATCTGAATAACTTCAAATTACTTCTAGAAAATACTTCATATTGATAATGTAATCAATAATAAATATGCATAATAAAATTACTTTCTCTCAAATAATTTATTCAATTTAGTAATAGTGCAAATGGATATAGCTTTTGCATTCTATAGGATAAACATTGTAGTGAAATTGTGTATGTAAATGTATTCCCTATGACCTTTTACCCTGACCTCATAGCCATCCACCCGTGCTGGCCAGCACGCTTCCTATCGTCAGTCGAGTCCAGTCCTACCTGCAATCACCACGTGTGTTACCTGTTTCCTTTTCATGGTTGTTTGTACCTGTACTTGATTACCAATATGTAGCATTTGTGCATCGTCGTCACCTTATACTATACTTTAAGGTAGGCGACATTTATCTATAGTAAAATGTTCATATTTTACTACATTGGCGTCGCCGGTAATTCATGTTTTGCATGCATTAAGTCAATGACATTTTAGGAAACTGTTGCTTACAGGCGTTATAATTAACGTTATTTGCAAAGTTCCATCAATTTGACTAATTTGGCATGTTATTTTTTCACCCGTGAGTAGCATTTGAACGCGTGGTGATATCACGGTCCAAGTATTTTGATAGTTTCGTTTTCATTAGTATTTAGTATTATATTTATCGTACAGCGTTTTATGTAAACGTTAGTGCGAAAAATTTTGAATATTTTCATTACTATTTAGCTTACAATATCGTAAAGGCGTTTTTTGTAAACGTCAGTGCGAAATTTTTTGATATTTTCTTTGTCTTGTGCAAATTACGTTTTTTTCCTTCTCGGTTAATAGTCAATTTCGGTCACTTGTGCCACAACGACTGAACTTTATTCGTATATTTCATTCTTTTGCACGAGACAAATATTTTTTTTCTCTATTGAAAAGTTTTTGTCACTCGTGTTGACAATTTTCGAGGAGCCCCGTTTTCTCCTCGACTCGTAATTCAATTTGGATATAGAATATTTATATATTGTTGCTTTTTCTCTCTAAGTTCCTTAAAAAATATTTTTGGGGAAAGTAGAGAGATATAGTGTTTTTGTTAGTTTTTTGTACATGTAGTTTCACGGAGCTAGTTTACTCAAACCGGTTTACCTGTTTTAGCTATATATATAGATCAAGGCGCACGTGCTCGCTTTGAACAACAGTGAACTGATTTTATCGAGTTACGTTTGCATATTAGCTCTGTGCAACAACAGTGAATATCTTTGCAAAAATATAATCAATTCATATAACATCATCAATTGATTATATTCTTTCATTAATTAGTTTATCTGGTATTTATTTTAGTAACATCAGTGGTTTTTGCTACCGTCGTCTGTCATCGGGCGTTTACATTACGTTGTAATGGTCAGTGCGGTAATCAAGCAAGTTAATTTATAGATTAAGCTATTAATAATTAAGAGTTAGATAACAGAATAATATTTTGGACCAATACCGAATTATCAAATAATGGCAAAGATAAAGGAAACGCTATCAATTCATATAACTACCAGCGATATACAGATAGAGAGAAAAGGATAGAAAGAAAAGAGAAAAATCTAACTAATTCGCCTGGAACTTTACTGTTGAGTTAAACCGGCTCAGATACAATTATTCATTGTGTTAAAGTAAAGTTTAATTCATCAGTAATCGAAAATAAAGATAGAAAACATTAAAGATAATAGAAGATAGAGAGAAAAGGATAGAAAGAATAGACGCAGTGTAAAATTACCTGGACTATACCGATGAATTAAACCGGCTAAAATACAATTACAATTATATTGTGTTAAAGTTACGTTTAAGCGTACTTACCACAAACAATAAATGGATGCGCGGGTTGATATATATTTTTTGACTGATTTTGATTTGAATTGATATAAATAATAAATCCCTGAAATATAAAGAAATCGTAGGTTTTCCTTGGTACTTAGATTTAAGATTTTATTTTGCCTTCTATATAACTCCATACAAAATTTTGCACAATTTTTTAACTTTATGACAAAATCTTATAAAATTCTCCCACTCTACTTTTTAAACATTATTCAGGTTGTCAATTTAAATGTAAATCTATGAAAAAATTATGCTGATTTCTGAAAAAAGTTTGTTTGTGTTATTTATCCTTAATTCAGATCACGGTGATCAAATAGAACTTGTTGCATATCAGTCTCAGTAGTGTGTTATATTTTCACCGGCGGTTTCGTTTTACCGTGACGTGGAAATAGCGTATAACGTACAGCAATATATACACACATTCTCCGACTGACTGTTTCAGTAGTATCAAACGGCGTGATCATTTCCGTAACTTTCAACTACTGAAAGCAACACGATGAATCCAGCAATGACACCTTGTGCAGCACCTCCTGGATACTATGGTGTACCATACCTGCCATCTCTTAATCCATACGGGTATCCAACTCCTTGTGTACCAGTCCCTGGGAGCTATCCAGTACCATTTCCTGGATATGGTGGACCATTCCCACAACCATTTCTTGGACCACCACAGCCATATCCCAGCATACCATATGCATATGGCCCGCATCCCGGAATGTTTCCACCTGGATACATGGTACCACAACAGGCATACCCACAACCATGCATGTATGGAGGGCCACCAGTGCCAACACCATTGACCCAAGTACAAGATGGAGGAGCTGTGCAATATCCTACTATGTCTCAAAATTTATTCCAGACAATAACCAGTTCCAGGAACAAAGAAATGGTTATGCACTGATGAAACCTGGAGATGCCAACAGCTGTACATCTGACCAACCTACAGCAGTGCAACATCAACAGCAGATGTCTACAGGTTCCAGAAATAGTCCACCAGGTTTTCTACAAATACGGAGTGGTGATATATCACCTGCTAGTATGCAGTGGAATACCATGGTGTCACATGGTGATCCCAAAGTTCCAGGAATTCCACACACAGAAGACATAGACAGAGACCAAACTGATGACAGTTCGTCTGAGTTATGGCTACTGAGTAGTTTGCTGTCGAGGGGGACGATAAACTTGCTATTGTCCGAATAGTCAGTAAATAGGTGTTTTATTATACCGATGCTGACTTAACTTTTGTTAACTTTTGGGTACACACAATTATGATATTCCATATTATACCGGTGCTGACTTAACTTTTGTTACGTCATAATATAATACGCGTCACAATCCATGTAAAATCAGAAGTTTTTCTGAGATGAAAAGCGAGGGAAATCGAATGCTGCCGTTGAATAGTTTGAGGACTATTCACCATGGGCAAATAGCACAAAAACTATTTCACGGTAGAGACTGTTTAGAAAAAATAGCATGTTTATTAAGGTCTTCCGTCTTCACGGAAGACCTTATAGTGATTCTACTGTTTCTTATTATTATTATTATTAAGGTCTTCCGTCTTCACGGAAGACCTTATAGTTATTGTACTGTTTCTTATTATTATTCTTTTTATTATTTTTTTGACTTTCTAATTTTGTGTGCGCGATTTCTCGGAGACTACTGGATGGAATTACATGAAAATATTAGACAAGATGTGTCGTAAAATGAACTTGATCTATCTGAGCGATTTTTTGGAAATTCCTATCTGGTGCCAAGTTATGGACAATTTCCTGAAATTAAAATGACATTTTGTCCGCGATTAAACTCAAAAACGGTAAAAGATATCAACATGAAACTTTCAGGGATTATAGATCGTGATATATACCATCCAGGACGCGACACTTTGTTCGTCGTCGGTACTTCCTGTCGTTAGGAGAAGCGAATTGAAAAAATCGTATTTTCTAACTTTTTTGTTTTTCAACATTTTTTATTTATTTTTGGAATGATAATAGACACCCTTTGATCGATGCTTACTATATAAGTTGTTTAGATATTGGTTAATCAAAACTCTAGATATTAATATTTGAAAATCTGAAGCGGACCCAAGATGGCGGCTGTCTCTGTCAACTCCGCCATTTCGCGAGTAGGGGTTTATGGAGGCAGCTGAGCGTTTGACTAAATGATACATGAAAAGTAAAAAAACTACATGGACTTTCACCTATTAGTACGCTGCAGTTACGTGTCAATCTTAAAACTTAATTTCCGTTTTACTGCTTTAGAGTAATTGGGGTAGATACGTGTGTGCAATGTGTTAAATTTACTTTCTTAGCGTCGAAAAAAATAAAGGCGTTGTTTAAGTTAACTTAAGTTGTTTAATATAATATTTAATTTCATTGAAGCTATCACAACTATTTGATAGATCAGTCCAAAGGATAAGCACGAATATTTACTCATGGTGTTTTTCGCCAGATTATGAATAGTGGCCCGCCTTTTATGATTCTTAGACAGGTGTACTGTTGCAGGTGTACTGTATACATAACTATATTTAGAGCAGTATTTAAAATTTATTAGTTTTTCACAAACGTAACCACTGTGTTTCCCATGCATACATGAGTCATATTAAACTAATAAAAAAGACAGAAATAAGAAAACCTTTTTTTAAATAAGATCGTCTCATGGAGTTTATATTAACATTCTTTTCTCAAAGATATTTAAAGTTGAACATTGAACATAAATGAAATCTGATTCCTTGACCGTCGTATGACGAGACATGTCTTTCATCGAACCATTTCTACCTTTTCATGAAGGTGTAAAGAATCGGGTTAGTTCACTTTGGGGATAAACGGGTAATTAAAAAAAAGTTAAAAATGATTACCATTTCACTTCTTTTGTGTTACTTACCTATATAAGATATAGAATATGTACAATCTGTGAAATATATTTTCTAAACCTCGAAATTTAAGATGAAAAAACGTTCCTTTTTCTTTATTCTATTGAAGCTATCACATCTATTTAATGAAACATTCCAAAGAAAAGGCGCGCAGATTTACTTGTGGCGTTTGGCGCGATATTATAAATTGTGGCGCACCTTTCGTGATTTTTAGACAGATGTATTGTTGAAGAAGTATATTTAAGTACATTTAGAGCAGTGGACTAAAACGCGTAATTTAAGCATGTTGTGAATAAAGAGGAAAAAAGTGCGTTGGATTTTCACGCTGGCGACCTGGATTCAATACCCTTTGTGACCAAATTTTTTTTATCACTTTTTCAGCTCGATTTAAGGTTCTTTTCCTGAAAGGGACGGAAGACCTCTCGTTGCTCGCAACGAGATCTTTTCTAGTTATTATTATTATTATTATTATTATTCTGACACGATTTCTCGACAACTACTGGATAGAATTACATGAAATTTTCAGGAAAGATGTGTTGTAAGATACTCTTGAAAGTTCCAAGACAGTTTTTGGAAATTCCTCTCTGGTGCCAAGTTTTGGACCATTTTCCTGATTTTAAAACGACATTTTGTCCACGATTAAACTCAAAAACGGTAAAAGATATCAATTTGAAACTTTCAGAGTTTATAGATGATGATCAATACTTTCCAGGACGCAACTTTTCGTTCGTCGTCAGTACTTCCTGTCGCTACCGGAAGCCAATTCAAAAAGTCCAAATTTTCAACTTTCTTTGTTTTTCAATATTTTTCATTTATTTTTGGAATATTAATAGAGACACTTCTATTGATGCTTACTATATAAGTTGTTTAAATATTGGTTAATCTGAACTCTAGATATTAATATTTGAAAATCTGAAGCGGGCCAAAGATGGCGGCTGTCTCTGTCAACTCCAACATTTCGCGAGTAGGGGCTTATGGAGGCAGCTGAGCGTTTGATTAAACCATTCTGACATAAGGATACATGAAATGCAAAAAACTACTTGGACTCTCACGTAGTAGTACGTTGCAATTCAGTGTCAATCTTAAAAAACTTAATTTACGTTTCACTGCTTTAGTGTTACTGGGCTAGATACGATATGTAATGTGTACAATGTGTTAAATATACTTTCCTAACGCCGAAATAAATTAAAGGTGATAAGAATGTTTTATCTAATTAATTTCATTGAAGCTATTGCACCTCTTTAATAGATCAGTACAAAGAAAAGGTGCGAATATTTACGCGTGGCGTTTGACACGAAATTATGAATAGTGGCCCGCCTTTTATGATTCTTAGACAGGTGTACTGTTGCAAAAGTATACACAAGTATATTTAAAGCAGTATTCCAAATAGCTAAATGGTTCGCGCGTTAGTTAGAAAAGAGAAAAAAAAGGTCATTCACGTTGGCGACCTGGATTCACTTCTCCTTGTGATTAAAATTTTGAATCACTTTTTAGTTCGATTTTACAAGTATTTTTTCCTGAATCGGACGGAAGACCTCTCGTTGCTCGCAACGAGATCGTATCTAGTTATTATTCTTTTTATTATTTTTTTTGACTTTCTAATTTTGTGCACGCGATTTCTCGAAGATTACTGGATGAAATGACGTGAAATTTTCAGAATTGATGTGTCGTAACATGAATTTTATATATCCTGGAGATTTTTTGGAAATTCGCTTCCGGTGCCAAGTTACGGACAATTTTCTGAAATTAAAATGACATTTTGTCCGCGATTAAACTCAAAAACGGTAAAAGATATCAACATGAAACTTTCAGGGATTATAGATCGTGATATTTACCCTCCAGGACGCGACTCTCTGTTCGTCGTCGCTACTTCCTGTCGTTAGGAGAAGCGAATTGAAAAAATCGCATTTTCTAACTTTTTTGTTTTTCATTATTTTTTATTTATTTTTGGAATGATAATAGAGACTCTTTGATTGATGCTTACTATATAAGTTGTTTGGATATTGGTTTCTCTGATCTCTAGATATTAACATTTGAAAATCTGAAGCGGGACCAAGATGGCGGCTGTCTCTGTCAACTCCGCCATTTCGCGAGTAGGGGTTTATGGAGGCAGCTGAGCGTTTGATTAAACCATTCTGACATAAGGATACATGAAATGTAAGAAACTACTTCGACTCTCACGTAGTAGTGAAATAGTTGGAGGAGCTACCTCCCGTTACTTGTTTATATTGTAATAGATAATCAATGTAAATATTGTAATGAATTGGTCAATTGACAAAAGAATTATACAAGTATTATTGATAAATGATGTTCTGTTAGAAAATAATAATAGTGTTGCCAAAAGAAAGGCAGTCTGTTGTATTTTATCAATATGATATCTGATTACTTATGATCATTGATTAAGTTGAGGTACAAGGGGGCAGTACAGCGAACTGGCTTTGTCTTCACTTTGGTACAGAAACCAATTGGTTAATCGATCAAATAGGATTGTGCAAAGTTGCCGTAGTCAGTGACTAGTTAAAATGTAGCTGTGTGACGTTAGCTATAAGTTTGTCATTAGGACAGAGAAGCTCTTCCAAAGTTAAATCATACTGTTTAAGTATATTGTAGCCACTTGGCTAGAGTTATATAGTCAACTTGGTAAGCAATAATACACCAGGCAGGTGTTAAAGGCTAAATCAAGAGGCACCAGGCAGATAGATGTTGACTTATATAGTCAGTTGTACGAGTATAGTGAGGCAATTATCATATGGCACCAGGCAGGTGCCGGTATTAACTGAAGATATATATAATTATACAAAGCACTTAGGTTATTTGATTTAAAGACACCAGGCAGGTGTCATATTATTATCTGTATATATTGCATTCAATCATATCCCCAGTAAAACTCGGTAATCCGAGCACGGACCTACTGACCGCTCAGATCCGACACGTTACAGTAGTACGTTGCAATTGAGTGTCAATCTCCGTTTCACTGCTTTAGTGTAACTGGGCTAGATACGATATGTAATGTGTATAATATGTTACATATACTTTCTTAACGTTGAAATAAAATAAAGGCGCTAAGAATGTTTTATTTTAAAAATTTAATTGATGCTATCATACCTATCTAATAGATTAGTACAAAGAAAAGGCGCGAATATTTACTCGTGGCGTTTGGCGCGAAATTATGAATGCTTTTTATAACTCTTAGACAGGTGAACTGTTGCAAAAGTACCGTGGTATACACAAGTATATTTAGAGCAGTACTCACAATAGCTTAATGGTCCGCGCATTGGGATATAAAAGTAAAAAAAAGCGCATTCACGTTGGCGACATAGTTTCAATCCTCCTTGTGACCAAAATTTTGAACTTTTTTTTAGCTCGATTTTACGTGGGTTTCTTTTCCTAAAACGGACGGAAGACCTCTCGTTGCTCGCAACGAGATCGTATCTAGTTTGTCTTAATTTTATATAGAAAAAATAAACAGAGGTATAATAATATACACTTATCCCATGGTTGTGAGTGGGATAGCTCTTATATCAAACCCGCGACAGGAACTATTCCCCGAGGGCTTGCCCGAGGGGAATAGTTCTTGTCAAGGGTTTGATAAAAGAGCTATCCCACTCACAACCATGTGATAAATGTTTTATTATACTGATGTAAATTATAATTTCTAAGGTTTGAATTTTCTTTGGAGTTATATAATACTGCAAGAATGAGCCGAAATCCTGATGACGTCACAATGCTACTGAAGTCATTATGACATCATCAGGCTATGGTTTTATCTCTGGAAACCGAAATTGGCGTCAAACATTGCACTGATGAAAACTTTCCGAGGGGTGGGTAGCAAAAACTATACCCCGGGGTATAGCTTTCTATGCGGGGAAATTTTCAGACTATGAAGAATAGTTATTTTACCCTCTGAACTTTATATAGGAAACATTTAAACAGAAGTATAATAATTAATTATATATGCACAAACTACATTTACATAAGCTCTAGTATTCCTACATCAATTAGAACAGCTAGCTATTACTACTGCTTCCTTCATTTAAAAATAAAAGGGAGGGGAAATAGTGTAGTTTGTAGATGGAAATAGTGTATAAATGCATTATAACATTTAATAGATTTTAAGAAACTTATTTGCACCCTAGTCAGTATTTGAGTATTGCTTGACTGTTGCTCACATTATAAGTACAGAATATCTTTAAATATATATACATGTTCTTTGCCTAGGCTCATTATTACACAGAGTCAATAAATCACTCAGCAATGCTCAATGCACTTGTGGTGTAGATATGCACAGTATTAACTTTCATGGTTATAATACTAAAATCTCACAAGTAAGCATTTAGCTGTACTTTATATATATATATATTACTTGAGATTTTAGTAAGAAGTAAGATAAATTTAATAGTTTGAGGTTAGTATTTATTATAAAGAGATTTCAGTAAGAGCTCAGAATACAATCCAAGACAGTGAAGAGAGAATTATCACTTATGCTAGTTTAACCCTGTCATCTAAACAACGGCGCTACTGCACAACTATAGTAAGGAACTTCTTGGCAGTAATAGTCTTTTCGTACTTCTTTCGATGCTGGGAAGATGCTTTATCATATGTATGCCAGCTAGCTCGTTGGACACAAATACAACATGACTGTACACAGGGATGGCATACTAATACAGACGCATCATCTAGGATAGACGTAGCTTGTCCCTTTTACAGGTCAAACTTCAACATTGAAGACTTGGCTTGTGGTGGAATTAACTACTGGCGCTGTGACCTAGATGATGTAGTTCCTCTCACTTTTCCACGGAGATCTGATCTGGGTGAAGCATATTCAGGCAATATATGTCATAATTATGCAATGATCTTTCCTGTTGCATGTCCTTGATCCAGTTCCTAAGAATGTCCAAGAATAACTAAACAAGGACTGGTGTAATCATGCAACATATATGCTTTCCGTCAGATATCCGGCTGACCATTCTCAGTGACGGTATTGGGCAGGGTTGCTTTATGTAAAATTGTATATAACCTTATGCTTTCCGAATATATACTTGGCTGACCTTTCTCAGTGACGGTATTGGGCGGATTGCTTTACATAATTTGTATATAGTTATATGTGGTACATTTTCCGTATCATACCCGGCTAACTAATTTTAGAAAGTGAAGGTACTGATGCGGAATATGTTTTGTAAATATGTTTAATAGTTATATTTCATAGCGTCTATCTTTAGTCGACAATTAAGTATACTTCGTACCTTCTTCGGTTAATTTAGTTATCAGGATTGGTAGTAAGAAAATATACAGTATACTTAGTTTAGGTTACGCTTAAGTTAGTATAAGTTTTAAAGTATTAGGCATGCATTGACATACTTAAGGTGACGACATACATTAAAATATAATCATATTAAGTTAATTAGCAGTAATATACATCACAGCAGTTTAGTTAATCTGATTGTCGTTAAGTTAGCTAACATATATTACTGCACTCTTGCATAATTTAATTAAGTAAATCAGTTGTATACACTATTAAGTTATATACTGGTACAACTGAATCTCACTTGACTAAAATCATATGTCATGAAACCATTCAGTTACAGGACTCCCATGGAAGTAGGTCAGTGTTGGGTCATAGGTAAGTTATATTCCTTTTGGTTATAAATTAAGTGTTAGGAAATGTATAACATACAACATGGAATGCGTATAACTAAATATGATCATTTGATCCAATGTGGAAGTTACATGCGGATTATCATAATTCGTATATTAACTTACTTTAATTAATCTTGCCACATACAAACATGTTTATCCTGCAGAACTAAGGTGCTGGATGTAATTCCGTCCAAGTTCATGTGGATACATGAATTAGTGAATATGTTTTCCATGCCATATAAGAAAATACTTATATATTTCTGGTTCACGTTCCTCTGATTTAATTACAGATATTGTCCCTAGCTTTATTAAATAAAACGGGGAGGAATGTAGTGAAATTGTGTATGTAAATGTATTCCCTATGACCTTTTACCCTGACCTCATAGCCATCCACCCGTGCTGGCCAGCACGCTTCCTATCGTCAGTCGAGTCCAGTCCTACCTGTAGTCACCACGTGTGTTACCTGTTTCCTTTTCATGGTTGTTTGTTACCTGTACCTGTTTACCAATATGTAGACTTTGTGTCTTAGTCGTCACCTTATACTATACTTTAAGGTAGGTGACATCTATTTTATAGTAAAATGTCATATTTTACTACAACATTTAAAATAAGAAAATATTAGTAACTTACCAGAGAAGGAAATCTTCAGTCTCAAGTCTATGTATATGTAGGTCTGGTCTGATCAACCATAGAACAAAGAATACTCATACAAAGCGGGAAAAATCCAGACCAACCAAGAAAACCAATAGAATCCGACCTTTCAAATCAAAGACCAATAAAACCCAAAATAACAATAACCACTTCCAAAATGCCTGATCAATGCCCTGGGGTATATACACATATATGTACAGGTAATACAGGTAAGGGAGAACTAAGGAGTGGATCTAAGTTTTTAATAAGTTAAATAAAAGTTAAAATAAATATTCTGGTAAGTTCTATAACTTTATTTTACAAATCTAACACTATTACAATAGCTACGTAGATAAATCAAAGTACTGAGACAGTACTGAAAGACGTGGTCAAAATAATCTTCATGCTAGATTTCACATAAACGAGTTTTAATAATAACTTTATTTTTTCATTAACATACTAAAAATAAAACTATGAATAATATACATTCACATTTTTCATTTAATTTGATTTGAAGTAGAAATTTTAATAATTGCTCAGTCTGGAAACCTTTCTGAACTGGAATTTCATCAGGTACGAACTAATAATTTTTCCGGAAGTAAACAATGATGATGCGTACACAGTCACAATAATACGCAGGATAGTTCTTAATTTGTCTACTAGTGTTATTTACAGTTAATATTTTCAGTTTTAAATTATCAAAATACTTTATTAGTTGAGTTAGACAAAGGTTCATATCAATTTCTTCAGTTTGATACAAAATGTTTATGTTTTGATCGAAACAATTTCTGCACTCTTTCGTATGCGTAGATTTAATTCATGTGTTATCACCACGGCTTCCGTTTTCTATTTTTAGGCCTCTGAGAGTAAACTAAAAGACGGGGTCACGTGACCCCGTCTAAAAATGGCTTTGGACTGGACCTGTTTAATAGTTGTCAATGCCTAGATTAGATAGCATAAATTCCATAAACAAAATATATATAAATATAAATGCTTACCTGTTACAATCTGTGTATTGAGTATTGACACTGAAGTTCTGCATCCCTTTTGATTTTTTCAGCTTTTGGGAACACCGATGCCAACTGCAAGCAATTTCTGCACTGTATGTACAAAAACCACCTAACCAGAGTTTCACTCACATTTAATTGCTCTCTTGGAAAAGAATAATGGTCCGAAGTGACAATTTGAACGCAATTTGAGGCAATGAACGTCAAACTCTTACGAACCCTTAGTCTCTTACTGGTTAAAATTAGGGTTATACCATAATGTTCAGCATTCCTCACAAATATGCATGGAATCACAGATAAGTTTATTTCACAAGTACGATCTTCTAAAGCGCCTCGGCGCGCGTCAATTTATGTCTTTTCTTGAACCATTCCTTCCCAGTCCGACTTTTCATGGGTGCCGCCATCTTGAATTTTATAGTCTCGGAGACATCGTTTTATTTTAAATGATGTACATTCAAACGCAATCGCATCATCTCTGGTCTTTCCGTCAGAGGTCGGAAAAACAACCTCGAATGTATTAACATCACCGGATGTTAAAAATTTATACATTTCCTGTTTATTGAAATATAGGATAGATGGAATTAGAAGTTCCTTCTATAGTATATTTTAGGTAATATCATTACATTTAATAAAGTTAAACTCTATATTCCACAGATAAAAGGTCTACATGCATTTATTTCAAAGATCGTGAAAAGGGAGGGTTGTAATGGCGTCTACCATATACATTCGAGGTCGTTTTTCCGCTAGCCGGAAAGGCCCGAGAAGTTGCGATTGCATTCAAACGTATTTAAACAACAAAGAACAAAATTCACTTCTTATTATATTTGGCCCTGAGAATTTCCATAAATTTAAGTTTCAACTGAATCAAAACTTTATAGTGGAAATAAATGTTGGATATATGCTTGCTTAAAATATAAACCAAAATTTTTAGAATGTGCCCCCGTTTAACTATTTAATGGCGGTCAAAACATGCATTGAATGCATATTTCCGGAAAAATCGTTAAAAATCAACTACTTAAAAGCATTTTTCAATAGGTCCGCATCATAACACCACTTTGATATTTTCTCAGATGAAATATTGATTAAAAAGCATTCTTTGTGCAAAAAATTAAGATGGTGTTATTTTGCGGACTATGTTAATTTTTTAAAAATGTGTTAATTTTTAAACCACCAAAACACATGAATAAGACAGAATGGTGCTATAAGACGTATTATTATACCTCATTATAAATATTCTACACAACGCGTTATCTGATTGGTTCTATATTATCACGTGAGCGGGCCGTAAAACTTCTTATTATATAGCTAATAAATAGTCTCTATTAAATACTACCAAAAATCTAGAGAATTTAAGCGTTGAATATCTTGACGTTTTATTGAACGCTAACTTTGTATTGCGTAAATGAGTATGCCCGAAACATTCCGAATACGAGCGTTCAATATCGAACGCCCCGTTGTAAACAAAAAAAGTCGTCTGGTCAAATTCTCAGAGCGAAATTAAAGGAAGGAAGTGGCATCTAGGTAAGATGTGTTTATTTTTCACACTTAAATAAAATTATTTATTAAAAAAACAGTATGTATTAGACCCATTAAATCCTAATTAAGCAAATCATATCGCTCGGTAGGGTTATCGGAATGCGATATTGAACGCTAACAGGACAGACGTTAATTTGAATACCGATACTAAAAAGTCATTAATTTTAGGGGTTTTTTAGTTGGATTATTTATAATAAATTATGTAGAAATGTTATATCTATATAATAAAGGAGTTATTGAACTTATATCGGTGAATATTGGCACTCGTTGGCTGTTCAAATGCACTCGCAAGCTCGTGCATTTGAACAGCCAACTCGTGCCAATATTCACCGATATAAGTTCAATAACCCTATAATATTT
Source organism: Saccostrea cuccullata (assembly GCF_032062105.1). Lineage (NCBI taxonomy): Eukaryota > Metazoa > Mollusca > Bivalvia > Ostreida > Ostreidae > Saccostrea > Saccostrea cuccullata. The sequence continues at coordinate 3,932 of NW_026922163.1, read as the reverse complement.
CCCGTCGTCGGCACGCGGTTCATCATATTCCACCTCTTCGGAACACCTAGTGTATTTTCCCGCAATATAGTTCCTGTTCGTTGAACGAAAACTCCCGAGAGAAGTAGACGTCACAATAGCCTGGTTTACGTCACAAAACTGATGATTCTTTACGTAATAAATGAAAATGAATTTAATATGAGAGAGGTGCCGAATTTGAAAGTTTATGTTTATTTAAAAGGTTTTGCTTGTTTCGGTATAATAAACAATTCATTGCATGAATGTTCGGGAAACCTGAAGCCCTCGGGGAATATGATTTTTCTTGGCTGAATAAGTCTTCATATTTCCCTCACTATCATGCAATAAATGTATGATATTACTCGCCAGTTATCGCTGAAAAATCGTTATTTTATAGGATGAATTCTTCACATCAATATTATGAATATCAAGTCAATGTTATTTTATACATTTAGTTGCAATTTAGTTGCAATGCCTTTGTCTGTAAAGTCTTATCGATAAAACAATTTAGAAATACAAGTACGTCATTTTTAAATACAATGACGTCACAATGGGGGTTAAACATTTTTGATATTTTATATAGATCTATAGGCCTTTGTACAATTTAATCTGAAGCGTAAGAAATATATACTGACATTGTGTCGTAATAACAAAAGGGCAGAGGATAGAAAATTTAAAAATACTTTTTTATTGTCAAGAATCACAAAGTATGCATGTGCTCCAAGCAAAGCATTAAGCATAGACATAATGCGCCTTATGTCTTTGCTCCAAGAAAGCATTTGCAAAACTTAAATTCTTATTAAGACACGCATTTTATATATTTGCTAAGAAATTGACAATAACCAGCGTATTGCAGTGGTTAGAGCATTATGCTCTATAGAGTAGTGAAGTACGTCGCGGATTCGAATCCCACTGTGGGACGTGGAGACAGGTTCTTCTGATGAGACCATATCCGAGTTCCCGCGTCGTATATAGTAGGCACGAAAAAAAATTACCTCGCTGCTCAATGACCCTGGATAAGTGCCGAGCATAGGCCAAAATTTCCAGGTCTCCATCGGCAAGTAGTGGCGTCTCCATATGAGTGAAATATTCTCCAGAGGCCTGAACATTAAACTATAAGTTTACAATCAATCGATCGATCGTCTCTATAATTGTGCTGTTGATGAGATATCTGTGTAAAGGTGAAAAGTTTTAAAAAGGAGCTCCTAAATGTTCTTAACTTGTATTATATTTTCAGTTTACGTTTATATATTTTCATGTCGAAAAAATCTTAATTAATTCATCCTACCCTCTACCTTCTAAATGAAAGGTTAGTTTTACTTGATGTTCCATTTTAACCTTAACTTTTTACCCCCCCCCTCCCTCTCTCTCTCTCTCTCTCTCTCTCTCTCTCTCTCTCTCTCTCTCTCTCTCTCTCTCTCTCTCAACTTTTTTATGTAAAAAAATATACGCTTGATTAATTATCAGTGAACTAAACAAATGCTGAGTGCACAGCTATATTTTGTTTATCAATGATTATAAGTTTTATACACGTGTATTTATGAAAATGTGACTAAAATATTTCAAATAATGTTATTCTTCTCACCACTCATATCATTATATAGACCCCTAGAACATGTAAAATATATCAATTTTATTATCTGGTAAGACCGCCCCTCTTAAAAATAAATTTTAGAGTTATCTATCCTTCAAGGGGGCTGTGGTCCTTTTCCATTCTTTTGATTATATTTTCAAAAGCAAAACTGATATAGCAAACTAACAAAATATGATGACATGTGGAGGGAGGGGGGGTATGCAACGTCCAAGAATACCTTGTAAAGTACAGTGTAGATAAGATATATAGGAAGGAAAGAGGTTTAAAGGTTTTTTTTTTGTTTTTATGTTTTTAATCTGCTCCATGGAAGTTGCTGTGTCACACTGTACAAGATAAAATAAACCCTGTTTACTTTTCCGAGAATCGACATGCTTTTTAAAAATGAATAAATCGTGTGGAGGTGAAATTAAGGTAAGTCACTCCTGAAATTTGTTATATCAAGGATTTTTTGAGAAGTATATTTTAGATAAGTACTCATAAAGTGTAACTCAAAATCGCAAAGGAAATAGGGGGTCAGTGTGCATCCTACTGATCTGCGGTACATTTAAGTTGACCTTTTTGCACTTAAATTTCATCTCTTTGGTTGATTACTTTAACCCTTATTATATTTGATTAGATGTAAGCATGGCAATAAATTTAATCTAATTTTACGTAAAGTAGTTTGAATAATATTTATCATTAATCAAATCTTGCAAATTAATGCGCGTAAATTATTGTGTGACCTTTTTGCACTAAAAAATAACATATTTGGGGTATTAAAAAACTTAATAGGCAATAATAGGTTTTCTTATATCAAACTTTTTACGACTTGAGTGCTGATCGATCACAAGTATCGAGAAGTTTAAAATAATGAAAGAAAATGGTGGGGTCAGTGATGTTAATTTTGAAATATTTGTCAAAATATGTGATTTTAAGGCAAAAATTGCGTAAATTTGACCTTGACTTCTTTAATATATTTTCATTTTTTGGAAAAGTTTGTTGAGGGAAGGTGTAAAACTTAGTCTAAAAATATAAATTAAGACCTATATTAAATATCTTTAGCAATATCAAAACGGAAAATATTCTCCGAGTAAAAGTATGTGAGGCTAAATTTCCATTACATTTATTTTTATAAATGTGCAGATTTGCAGAATTTTCTGCTAAATATCCTTCCACCAAAAGAAATAGTCCCTCATAAATCTTGCTTCTTTGTAGATTTTTGAGCAGTTTTTTCATTGAATGTTAAAAGATTTACATTGTTGAATATAAATATGTTATAAAAATTGAATTTTAAAAAGAAGTTTTGAAGTAAAAGCTTCTGCGTGAGTAGTATAAGGCGTCTGGATGGGCGGGTCAACTGAGTGCACTTTTGGGGCTGTGGGGGATAGGCGGTTCAAGGGAGTGCAGCCCCTGGGGAGGATAGGCGGGTCAAGGGAGTGCAGCCCCTGTGGGGGGATAGCCGGGTCAACAGAGTGCAGCCCCTGTGGGGGATAGGTGGTTCAAGAGAGTGCAGATGTGTGCAAAAAATATGCTGACTACACAGGTAAATACTTGGCAGCGACTCAAGTTTGTTTAGGGCCGTGTGCAAAAAAAAAAAAAAAAAAAAAAAAATGCTTACCTATGCATTGTGACGTCATCCACTGTATAAATACTGCTTTTCTCCTACTTTCAGCTCATTCTACAGTCAGAGCCAGCTCCCTGCCTGTGGGGGGTCATGGATTCTAGTAGAGAAAAACAGTTACATGCTCAGCGATTATTAAAATGGAAAAAAAGGGAAAGAGAATTAGAACGAATTCTTTATGAGAAAAGAGAGCAAGAGTTAAAGCTCCGGGTAAAAAATGCTAAAATATTACAGAGAAGAGCTCAATTAGAACAACAACGACAACAACAACTACAACGACAACGACAATTAAGGGAAAGAGAATTAGATCAAATTCTTGATGAAAATAAAGAGCGAGAATTAAAGCTTCGGAAAAGAAATGCCAGACTATTACAGAGAAGAGCTCAACTAGAAAAACAAAGACAGCAACAGCAAAGGACAAGGGCGCATGAGGGGTCAAAGTTACCTATTCATTCACCACCCAAACCCAAGGCCATATCCCAGTATTATCAAGTCAAAGTGAATGAAAGGGTGCGCTCTAGAAAATTTAAAGCTCAACAGGATTTTTACACTGTGATTTTTAAGGAGTTTCCAGAGGAAGAAAACAGAGGATTCGTTCGGCGATTATTCAGACACATGTTACAAACTTTCAAATCGAAAATGCAGTGTAATCCTAACGATTACCTCCGCCTGAACATACGCCACAAATCTCTGGAATCAGAGATTTGGTACGAGTTTACGCAATGTAAACATTTTAACGAG
>NW_026922162.1:0-19376 GCF_032062105.1 Saccostrea cuccullata | reverse complement strand
ACAAGTATTACATACCTGAAGTATGAAAGCCCTTGCCCGAACCGTTCAAAAGTTATGGCCAAGGTTAAAGTTTTTAAAAAGTAGGCCAAACTCCAAAGTCAAGTTCAAAGTGTCAAAGTTCTTGGTATCCAATGAAAGGTCTCCTCACAATAATTACATATGTGAATTATGAAAGCCCTTACTCTTACCATTCAAAAGTTATGACCAAGGTTAAAGTTTTTTCATAAGTAAGGAAATCTCCAAGGTCAAAGTCAAAAGGCCAAAATTGTTGGTTTCTTGGTATCCAATGAGAGGTCTTGCCACAAAGAATTCACATGTGAAAAATGAAAGCCCTAGTATCTACAGTTTTAAAGTTATGGCCAAAGTAAATGTTTGGAATTTTTGTGTAAAAGTGGGTCAAACTCCAAGGTCAAGGTCAAAAGGTCAAAGTTGGTTGTACCCAAAGAAAGGTCTTGTGATTAGGAATACACATGTGAAATATGAAAGTCATAGCTCCACTAAATCAAAAGTTATGAGCAAGGTTAAAGTTTTTGTGACGGACAGACAGACTGACTGACAGACTGACAGACGAATGAGATTTAATATCCCCCGCTTTCGCGAAAGCGGGGGACAACAATAAGAACTTTAGATAGAAACAATAATTAGGTTTCAAAGTATGCGGCGTAGTTTTAAACTTGTCATCTGTTTTGTTACGAACGACAGAGAAAAGGCTGATCGGCAAGTAAACAAAACGTCTGCTTTTATTGTCTAAGAACTTTTAGAATTATATAAGCTTACCTTATTCATAAGCTTTATTCCCAAATGAATCTCGCATATTAATTCTAGATGCTTTTAAACTCCGATTTATAGTGTTTGTTTACATGAATTCTCGTTACTTTTCACTTTCACTCTGCTAATACTGATCAACAATTATGACATCACGGGTTTGGTATTTTAAACCCCTGTGATAAATACATTGACCTAGAAACGACAAGATTCCGTTTATATTATGCCTCTGCGTCTTTTCTTCACTTTTACAATATTATAAGATATTGTTATCTCTAAAGTTCACGTTACGTAGCTTACTATGACGTCATATCATATAGGCAAGTAGAATATTTTATTGTACATGTAGCCTGGTCACCTGTCTCATCCTTGCCAAGTGACGCGGAATATATGAAACAAAACAGGGACAGGGAACCAGACTAATTTGATTGTTACCTTAACATACCTGCGCAGTCAACAAACCCGCTGCGAGACCACCTTTGTATTGATCGACTTAACTGATTTGTTTAGAATGGCGAACGCATATTAGTATATCATTCAGTATGAGCTATAATGGTCTGATATTTTGTATTTCAATGTTAGTCAATGTTTGATCTAAAGACAATTTGCATACGTTATTAAGGTCTTTAAAATCAAATTCTGAAGAATTTGCAAGATGCTTTAAAGAATGTTTATAATCTTTTAGCAACGATATGTTAAATGTTGCTCGCCTCAATTTATAAAATTGATCAAACGAAAAAGAAAGCCTTTGCTGTTCGAATTAATTTTATGATAAATATATAACTCCATATGCAGGGGGATGGGATATTATACATATATCACATGGCTTCGAGGGTGACATACCAGAATATTTGCCCCAAGGTGACAGGAAAGCCCTGGAGTGTTATGTCATCCGATGCCGAAGGCAGAGGGTGACATAACACTCCAGGGCTTTCCTGTCACCGAGGGGCAAATATTCTGGTATAGTCGCCCGAGAAGCCATGTGGTATATGTTATATGACATTTTTAAAATTAAAAAGAAATTAAATCATTTAAAATCGTTGAAATTTTCACAAATAATCCAAAAATGCTTTCTTGACGTTAAGAATAACGCTCCGTTGTTTACATTTGCTTAGCATCCGACGTCATAACATCTCGAACCTGAGCTTAAATGCGTAACGTAAAAACACGTGAACGTGATCGAAAAAATGACATAACTGTTTCCGTCGGGGGTGACATAACTGTTTCCGGCGTGACATAACTGTTTCCGGTGTGACTCAGCATTTTTCAGGGTTTATAGCGAAACTTATTACATTTGTGATATAATAAGAAAACTTATTCAAAAAATGTTATATTGCTATATATATTTGCAAAATTGACAATAAAATTTGAAATCATTTTAATATTATTATTTGTATTTGCTTGTTTGTCTTGAATTTTCTTCTCTAATAAAATATTTAAGTGTGAAAAGATGTGTATCGTAAAACTTCACATGAAAACAGGGTTAGACAACACCAGTATTAAAACACCTGAACATTAAATTAACTAAATAACAACCTCACCTCACCTGCATACGGAGTGTATATATCTCAGTTGAATCGATACGCAAGAGCATGCTCTACGTATGAACAATTTCTAAAACGACGTTAATTATTGACAAGCAAGTTGATGAAACAAGAAATTAACAATCTCGTTTAACCCCTTCCATGGCAAAGATTTTAAGCATTTCTCGACAAATTGATTTTGATAATGGCACAATCGCTCAAATAGTGCACAAAGTTTAACTCAAGCTACCAAAAAGTTGGTACAACCAATAAAAATATTTTCAGTATATTATTCTATAGAAATTATTTTCTGTATCCAACGGTGCAAGATTTATTGTGGTATTTGCAGCATTAACGAAGTTATGAATGCTTTTCCACACTATAAAGTTAGATGCGTAGAAATGCGTATATGCCATGTAAGTCATGTAAGTCATCATTTCGTAAGTTCTATGTTCGATACAATGACCTTGTCAGCAAATACAATTTACCATTGAGTCAAATGTTGACTGACATTTTTCATACCCATTGTTTGTCCATTATTAATACACTGAATTGAACGACGGATTTTTTTCCGTTATTTCCTGATCATGACATGGAGCACACGGCGGGTGTGACCCGTCAGCAGGGGATGCTCTGTTACAACTCGAAATGTAATAACAACGCGATGTTTCGGATGTAATAAACCTGTTCTTATTTTGTATTGTTTTATGGACTTTGAGATTGAATACTTTTCGTTGTCTCCATATCCTTCTTAAAATGTAATTATCGAAAATGTAATAACTTTTTTAATCGATTAAATTACAATTTCTTTTGATTTTAAATTTAATCTACTGAAAAATGTAATAACAGCAATTTTTTAATGTAATCAATTACATTTGATTTCTTTTATTTTTGCAAGTTAAGACAACGATGTAATAAACATTATGTTAAAAAAGGTATTATATTTTTGTTAATGTTCAACAAAAACGATGTTTTTCTTAAAATATTTTCATTTTTTACATAAAATTCAGACAAAGTTTGATTATATGTCCTTATATACACGCATGTAAAATATTTTTAGCTAAAACAATGACACTAAAGTTAGGGCTTTTAAGGACATAAATACATCTTAATGCATCGTTTTTCTGACTCTGATTTTAGTATATTGAATACACTGTACTTAATTATGCAGAATTAATTAAACTTTGATTGGCATATTTTTTATATTCTTGTTAAATTTCTAACAAAACATATTCAATTACAAAAAAATTAACGATAGGTTCTTTAAAAGCTCTTGATATGCATGTTCGGCGTGTATACATTGGTTAACAAATAAGAAGTGTATGTGTATTAGAAGTGTATTTGTTAAGCATGACCCCCAGGGGTAAGGTGGGGCCACAAAGGTGGGGAATATTTTATATAGAAATATATAGGAAAAATCTTTGAAACAATCTTTTATTATAGGATGGAAAAAAGAGAGAGACTTATGTGGAATTTTTTCCTGGTATAATGTTTTATTTTCTTGTTCAAATAATGACCCCCGGGTAAGGAGTAACAATGGGGAATCAAAGTTTTATATAGAATTATATAGGAAAATTCTTTGAAAATCTTCTTTAAAATGGGCCAGAAAAGCTGAAACTTATGTGGAAGCATTCTGTGTGGTGTAGGTGCTGAATTGTTCAAATCATGACCCCTGCTCAATGGCCCTAAAAGTTTTATATAGAAATATATAGGAAAAATTTGCAAATCTCTCCGAACCACTGGCAAGAAAAGCTGAAACTTATGTGTGAAAAATTCTGGTACAGGGACGTTAAACAATATACAATCAATAAATCAATCTGTTCATCGGCCACTACACTATGGAAAATTGTATATAGGCTATATAAAAAATGTGTTATTACATATTCGTTCCTGCCATTTGCTTAATCTGAAACTTATGAGGAAGCATTCTGCAAAATGTAATAATTCAAAAATCGTGTTGTTACATTTTGCGTTAGGGCAGGGCCATTATAGAGAATCAAAGTTTTACATATATTAATATATACAAAAAATAATTCAAAATTATTACATTTGAACCACTGTTATTACATTTGTGGCATCCTGGTATAATGTAGATTCTCAATTGTCAAATAATGACCCCTCTGATGTTTCGGGTGGGGCCACAATGGTTTGAATCAAAGGTTTATTTTGTAATATATTTATGGAAAAATCTTTGAAAATCTTTTCTCAAGACTCACTATCCTTCTTAAATGAAACTATGATATCAGAAAATTCTGGGAGTGTACTTTTAATAGTAAGCGATTAAATTACAATTTCTTGATTTTAAATTTAATCTACTACAAGATAATTACAGCAATTTTTTAATGTAATCAATTACATCTGATTTCTGGGCCAAAAAGTTACCATGATTACCCATTATGTTAAAAAAGGTAGTGTATTTTTGTGTAATGTTCTAAAAACGGCATGTTTTTCTTAAATATCATTTTCATTTTTTAGGTAAAATTCAGACAAAGTTTGATGGTATATGTCCTTATATAGATGCATGAACAAACTATTTTTTTTTAATTCAAATTGGACATAACTATTATAGTAAAAGATGAAAGGGATTGGATAGAAAACTGTTACTTCTTCTTGATAAGAGTGATGATCTTTCAATTAAAAGTCTGCCAATTGTTACTGGTACAATTAACACTTTGACTGGGCAAACATTGTAAATTCACTTATAGTCTCATTTGATGTCATCTTTTCATAAGTTCTTTGATCGATACAATGACCTCAGCAATACAATTTATCATTGAGTCAAATGATGATTGACGTTTCTTATACTTATTGTTAGGCAATAATTTATACACTGAATTGACTACAAATTTTTCCGTTATTTCCTCATCATGCAAGGATCACACGGCGGGTGTGACCGGTCGTCGGGAATGTCCACTCCTCCATGGCACCTAATCCCACTTCTGATGTTTACTCTGCTCCTATTTTGTATTGTTTTATGGACTTTGATATTGAATACCGTACGTTATCTCCATATTATTCTATCATTCATTACCAAGCTGACCCAACTTTAGCTTACCTGTGTTTCATTGCTAATTAATTTGAATCTAGTTCAATAAAGTTCAATCTACGTTGTTTATGACCTTAAATTGGAAAATATATAATACATATATGTAGTCACTTTTAAATTGTGTAGGAATGTTTTATTTGCTGCTATATTCCTTGAAGACAACTGAAGCATTTGATTTACTGAGGAAAAAGAAAGAGGCCTGGTGTAATATTGAATGGGTCCCTCAATGTATGTTTATTTGTAAGGTGTTCTATATGAAATTTAGAAATCTAGTTTATAAATAGTTATTTTAATTCAACTGATTATTGGAAATGTTAAAAATACTTATAACTGACTTGAATTTGCAGAATTTTCTCCTTTAGTGCTATGTGTTTCACTTGGATTTTACTGCCAGAATAAAACATCAGTCTCTCATAAATACAATTATACTTTTTTTACATGAAACACATTGATAATGGTTGCAATAAGTATTTTTCTCTTGCTGTTTGACAGAAAAAATCCATAAACACTGTTTTCCATATTTTTTTTTCTTTTTAACATGTACATTTCAGTGTTTAATGCTCTTTGGCAGAAATGCTTATTGATGTTGAATATGCATCAATTATTAATGCTTCGGATCTTGTTCCCTTGACTATCTTAATATTGTCCCTATTTTCAAGATAAAGAAAAAAGATTTACTACGTATATCTTTATGTCTCTTTCAGTGAATAATATATAACTTACTTATGTGTTGCAGATAGGTTGGAGGATTTCTACCCATGTCACAATTATCATTGTCCTCGTATCTGTAGATCCGACAGTCGTCGTTTAAATCGATTACTACCGTGTAGCATCGCTGAGTTTTTATGCACGCTGTTTCACACTGAGTTCTCCTAAGGGAGGGGTACGTAACGCTTGGGCACAACATTTGAGGAATCCTTTCTTTCAGACTTGTTCTTTCCGACGTCTCCAAACAGGACGCGGGTCCTGAAAGAAAGATGTAAATAACAAGAATCTCATAAGAGTTAACCTTTTTATTTCTATATAAAAATGATGAAGATAAAAGACAGTATTCGAGCTCAAAAGTCCAAAGCAACAATACAAATCAGGAGCAGAACAAACACGGACCTCTGAATCATCAGAGGTGGGACCAGGTGTCATGGAGGAGAGATCATCCCCTACCTACTGTTACACCCTCTGCGTTTTCCTTTTCATAATTGAAATTTAATAATCAAGGCGTTTCATTACATCATTTTTTGATGACGTACTACACGAAAAGGTAAACCTCCATTGTTTTGACCGTTTTCTTGGAGGGACGAATTGTACAGGTATCTTTATAATTTGACCTTGACCTTTAAAACGCTTTGAAAAAAGATATAACATGCGATGTTATATACATTGCGGGAAAACAAAGTAACGAATTCATTATGCATAAAAAAAGAAGGATTGCTTTTGAGCAGAAACAAAAGAAAACAACAGCCAAACCTTCGCCGAACAAGTCATGTGCAATTTCATAGCAAAGGAGTGAGCTCTATCAATCAATGACATGTTTGTTTGGAGGAAATTCGAGTTACATCTACAACCTTGTTAAAAATCTTTTTAAAAAATGTTATATTTACTTGCACTTTTTTCTGTGTTGATTTAAATATTTGCTTTATTGATTTAAATATATACTCTGAAAGTTAAAATCTTTGTTCTGAATTTTAGATGTAATGTTCAAATGTTCTTTAGTGTTTTGAGTCTTGGGTAATTAGGAAAAATAACTCTTGAAAGTGGACGTTTAATACCAAATATTTTTTTAAAAAATTAGAATTTTCATTTCGTTAAAGCATTCTTCATTCAATTTGTCACATGCAATTCATTGAAATACATTCCTTGTCTCTTCAGAACTCATTTTCTTTATATTTTATGAACAGTTCAAGAAGATAATGACATTAATTGTTTTTAGAAAACTATTTTTTCTAATAAAATAAATACTAGGTATTTTGAGGTTTCATTGTGTGTACCTGTCTAAAGAAGATGTCCATCATTTGACACTGAAAATTCTTGACATTCTGATAATAATATAATTGAAATAAAACATTATACTACTATAAGAAAAAAAGGTTTTAAATTTTTAAAATATTTTTATAATATCAATACCTCCATTTTGATATTTGACATCTACATAGTACGTGGTGCTGTAATGAAATCTAATATTAACTGTGGATGTAATGTGCCACCTTAATTGTTTGATAGATATCATCTTAGCAGTGAAACACAATTATAATGAACATACTTTATTGCATTGTCTCTTATAGCATATTGATTTTTATTCAACTTGCCTTTAAATATGTTAAACACTTAACGAATATAACGAATTACGCTTACAACGAAGCAGAATTGTCGGTGCCTGACATTTCGGTATAAGCGTGTTTTACTGTTTTACAAATTATTTTGCCTCTTGATAAACTTATTACTAGATACCTGATAAAAGATTGTGATTTTTGACCACAAACTAAAAAAAAGCCGTGCCATTTTCACCCATTTCAAGTCCCATTTTTCATATCCCGTTTAAAAAAGAAAACTATTTTGATAAAAAGATTCTCAACAAACGTATGCTAAATAGATATGAACTGAAGCATGGTTGATTGATTGATTGTACAGTGTTCCAAGTCCCAATCGAGAATTTTTTTTCATACATGTTTGGAGTGAAGAATTTTAATCATGCCAACGTCTGCCCTGACATTGGGCTTTGGGTTTTAAGGCCTCATACGGAGGAGCCACAGCTTTCCTTTCTAACTGGCAAGCGCATGGCGAAGGAACAGTTGCTACATATTTTATATCGACCTAGCTGTCGCTGTCAAGTTACAAACGAATGTCCTTTCGATCACAGAGCGAGCACTCCACCCACTAAGCAACCGTGACGGTTTTATCGTACAGGAAGGATATAATACTTTTTTTCATTTTTAATGGTACGGGGAACAGTTTCATTCTTTGTTTATTTGTTGTTGTTGTTTAACGTCCCTATTCTAGAATTTTCACTCCTAAGGAGATGTCACAACTTGGCGGCGGAAAGCTGCAAATTTTAGCTCCACTGCTCACTCAAGAACATTTAGCAGCGAGAAAACTAAAGCTTTTACTACTGCGACATGGGACCTCGGTTTATACGGTCTCATTCGAAGGACCGGTCTCCACGTGAATTCGAACCTTCGACGTAATGTTCTGCCGCTTACTCCTCGTCTCTGGAGCTTTCACCATTGCGTTGCGCGGACAACAATTTTCCTTCACAAATCCCTAAACACAATTAGACAGTCTGACGCGTGTGTGTTGAAGTTTGTATTAAAGGACAGGAAAATGTTTTTTAAATGTTTTAAACATATACTAAAGATAGATAAATTTCTTTTCCCAATTTTTAAAAAATAACTTTAAAATAGAGAAAACTATAAAATTAGTAAGTCCTATTTTAATTTAGTCTGTTGATCATCAGCTTTTTAAAAGATGCCACCAATGGTTTTAACAAGTGTGAATGTGAATATTGGACAAGACTAGATATTTGAGATTCGAGGTCACATCACCAAAATACATAACTACACACAAAAAATAATAAAAAAAAAAAAAAAGGCCCATGGGCTACATTGCTCACCTGAGTAACTTTGGTGATGCAGTTCTTTACCAGATTTCCCCTCTTGCTATACCTATCTTGTCCCCTACCCCCTTTCCTTTTCATGATTTTTACCCTTTAGAATCTACACTACCACATGCAGGATGCTTCCACATAAGTTTCAGCTTTCCTGGCCCAGTGGTTTTGAGAAAAAGATTCTTAAAACATTTTCCTAAATATATCTACGTAAAGCTTTGATTTCCTATTGTGGCCCCGCCCTACCCCCGGGGATCATGATTTTAACAATTTCATATCTACACTACCCACGGATGCTTCCACATAAGTTTCAGGTTTTCTGGCCTAGTGGTTCTTGAGAAAAGATCCTTAAAAGATTTTTTAAAGATTTGTTCCATACATTTCTGTGTTAAACTTGGATTCCCTATTGTGGCCCCGCCCTACCCCCGGGGGTCATGATTGTAACAATTTAATATTTACACTACCCAAGGATGCTTCCACATAAGTTTCAGCTTTCCTGGCGCAGTGGTTTTTGAGAAGAAGATTCTTAAAACATTTTTCTAAATATATCTACGTAAAACTTGGATTTCCTATTGTGGCCCCGCCCTACCTCCGGGGATCATGATTTTTACAATTTCATATCTACACTACCCAAGGATGCTTCCACATAAGTTTCAGGTTTTCTGGCCTGGTGGTTCTTGAGAAAAGATTCTTAAAAGATTTTTTAAAGATTTGCTCTATACATTTCTATATATATAACTTGGATTCCCTGTTGTGGCCCCGCCCTACCCCCGGGGGTCATGATTGTAACAATTTAATATTTACACTACCCAAGGATGCTTCCACATAAGTTTCAGCTTTCCTGGCGCAGTGGTTCTTGAGAAGAAGATTTTTAAAGACTTGTTCTATATATTTCAATGTAAAACTTGGATTCCCTATTGTGGCCCCGCCCTAACCCCGGGGGTCATGATTTTAACAATTTAATATCTACACTACCCAAGAATGCCTCCACATAAGTTTCAGCTTTCCTGACCCAGTGGTTTTTGACAAGAAGATTTTTAAAGATTTGTTATATATATTTCTATGTATAAAACTTGGATTCCCTATTGTGGCCCCATCCTATCCTGGGGGGTCATGATTTTTACAATTTAATATCTACACTACCGAAGGATGCTTTCATATAAGTTTCAGGTTTCCTGGCCCAGTGGTTCTTGAGAAGAAGATTTTTAAATGACCCCACCCTATTTTTGTCTTCTCTTGATTATCTCCCCTTGTAAGGAGACTTTGCCCTTTATTTAAAAATTCAAATTCCACTTCACCTAAAGATCTTTGTACCAAGTTTGGTTAAAATTGGTCAATTGGTTCCTGAGAAGAAGTCGAAAATATGAAAAGTTTACGGACGGACAGACGGACGGACGACGGACAAAATGTGATCAGAAAAGCTCACTTGTGCCTTTGGCTTAGGTGAGCTAAAAACAAAATGTTAAACTCTATCATTTCAAAATTCATGTTTGCGATCAATTGTACCATATAGTAACTAAAGCCGTCTGTGTTTTCTGGTCGATACAATGACCTTGTCAGCAAATACAACTTATTATTAAGTCGATTGCTGACTGACGTTTTTCAAACTATTTGTTAGGCCATAACATACACACTAAATTTTCGACGGATTTTTCTGCTATTTCCCGATCATGATAAGGCGGGTGTGACCTGTCAGCAAGGGATTTTCACTCCTCCATGTCACCTGATCCCACCTCTGGAGGTCCGTATTTGCTCTGCTCCTATTTTGTATTGTTTTATAGACCTTTGAGCTTAAATATTGTTCGTTATTTCCATATTCTTTATCATTGTTTGTTGCAATAATAGAAAAAAAAAACAACTTTGCGATTTCATGCTCTTATATTTTTGCATAAAATTGTTATCTTAAAAGTGGAAAAATTGTTGTGTACAATATTAATTATACCTTTATCTATACTCTCGCAAATGAATGGTATGGTCTTTTGACAGTTGTCTGTGTGGATTTTCATTGCTGTTCTATCATAGTATAAACAAACTATCTCCTTCGTAAATTCTGTTTTAGATATATCAATGGCTGATAACAAATTCAAGGATTTACAATCTGGGGTCAATATCTTTTTGTCTGAAGCTCGCACGAATCCTCCAATCCAAAAACCAACAGACACACTGACAAACAAAAACGATCAAAATTTATAGATGACAAAAAGTCTTATTATTATTTTAAATGATACGGAAAATTAAATATATAATTGGAGTGTAATATTGTCAAATTTTCAAGCAATAAATCGTTTATGATGGTTGTCCACAAAGTTCGTGGACAAAGCGTTTTTTTTTTTTTTTTGTCAATTATTGTTATACTTATTGTAAACCAAAATATTAGTTATAAAAATTCAAGTCAGAGTAGCTTGGTTTTTACTGAACTTTATATTTTTGTAAAAATTTCGGTCATTTATGGTAGCCGGTAGTGCGCACGGACCTGGGTGAAAATGCCATAACATTTTAGCTAAAGTGTTCTGCTTGAAATGATATTTTTCTTTGTGAAACGAGTCAAAGCTGAAGACAAATTAAATGTATGCCACATAAAGCGGTTATTTCTATTTTCTGATACCTTTAGTATCGCTTACTAAATAGACTATGAAAATATTAAGCTAAAAGCGCAAGAAGTATGTTCCAAAAATTGACAGAAAAGCGACGTCGGTCATCCAAATGGAACAGCGTCCAATAGTAAAATAATGGTTTAACTGGTTGAGACGTCGTCAGATACCAATTATATATTCAAACAACTTGAATTTATTGGAATATATTTAATCCATTGATTTGTAATTGGTATATACGATTTTTCAAAGGTGTGTAAGATTTCGTAGACACTACAAGAAGTGGAATACCACTGTTATTTGATGAAAAAAGGATATTCCTATTCATAACGTTAAAAATTTAGCGCCGTCGGACAGGGTTAAGCAGCCTGCGTATATGAATTGTTTATACTGATGATGCTCGTAAGTTTCTGTGAATTGTTTTGAAATTTTAAATTTAAATCAATAGTAATCTATACATAAATATTATTGCACACACCTGGCAATGTGGCATGATAAAGAAAAATAGAGTATGTTCCTTTAAAATATGAGATGGACCAGAAATCAGTTTTTGTATGCATTAAGAGATATGTCTAAAATACACGTGTACAGTATTTTTTTCCTGATGAACATACTTGATGACTGGATCGTTGAAAAGCCTGTTCATGTCACTGAGTAATTCCTCTAAGATATACATTTCAGAAAGGGAGGTAATCTCAGCCAATATCTGGTTATTCTGCTCACACACGTCATAAGCTGTGTACTAAGACGCTTCCGGCATACGAACTCTGTACCTACATTTCGGACCGTATTCTGAAATATAAAATTTGTACTCAAAGAATGAATTTACTTGCCACCCAAGTTCTATTGTATACTGACATTATAATGCTGTATGTTTACATTTTAAAAGCAGCATCTGCAAAGAACATTGAATTTGGGACTAAATTAGAAAGGAGAAAATATGATTTGATTTTAGTTTTTAAACTATGTCGGTCAAAAGCTCTACAGAGCTTAGGTTTCTGTTTAAAAATATCCGACTCAAAATAAAATTTTCTGATTCTGATTCTGAAACTGTTTCAAATCCTCGGATCATTATTACGTATACTACATATATTTAGTATCTCTAATCTTCTTTTTTGAGACTTAACCCAATATAGCTATAAAGGGCCTTTCACAACTGGCGCATCAGCAGAAGCGACAAAATATTCGTGCGACAGAAAAACAATTAGTTGGAACGTAAACTGTTGCTGAAATAATCGCATATGAAAAAGGATTCGTGCGAAATTCGCACGATCTAAAGCGACCGTTGTGTATTAAATCTTACGAGAAATATTGCATAAGATATGCGACTGTTGTACAAGTGTCGTACTAATATTCGTGCTTTGAATTGCCATAAATGTGGATCGCATTTTGTCGCATCTGAATAGGGTGCATGTCGACTATTTTGAGGAGACTTGATGCGACCACTAAAACGCATGCAAAGAATGCGAAACATCGTGCAACGTATGCGAGAGCTCGTGCGAAACTAAAATTTTCCGATCGCAAAGTGTTGTAAAGTGCTCGTGCGCCAATTTTGAAAGGGCCTTAACTTTTCAAACGACTGGAGTATACTGACAAATAGTTCCACTGAGTGTAGAATTAGGCAGCTATTTGGTTGAAACATGTAAACAGAAGAACAATCATATTTTTGTCGACCATTTACAGGTCGACAGCTGACAAATTGATATGAGAACTAGCATAGTTATTGTCCCCCCGCTTTCACGAATGCGAGGGGACATTAAATCTCATTCGTCTGTCCGTCTGTCCGTCAGTCTGTCAATCTGTCAGTCTGTCCGTCACAAAAACTTTAACCTTGCCTATAACTTTTGATTTAGTGGAGCTATGACTTTCATATTTCACATGTGTATTCCTTGTGACAAAACCTTTCTTAGAGTGCCACCGAATTTGACCTTTTGACCTTGACCTTAGAGTTTGACCCATTTTAAATTAAAATTTTAAATTTTTAATCTGGCCATTACTTTTGAATGGTATGTACTGGAACTTTCATATTTCACATTTGTATTTTATTTGGTAAGACATTTAATTAGATACCAACAACCTTGACCTTTTGACCTTGACCTTTGAGATTTGCGTACTTCTGAAAAACTTTAACCTTGACCATAACTTTTGATCGGTAAGGGCTAAGGCTTTGGTACTTCAAATATGTAATCATTGTGAGAAGACCTTCCATTGGATACCAAGGACTTTTACCCCTTGACTTTGACCTTTGAGTTTTAACTACTTTTTTTTAAATTTAACCTTGGTCACAACTTTTGAACGGTACATACTAGGACATATATTTTACATATGTACTCTTTGTAGCAAAACCTTTCATTGAATACCAACAACTTTGACCTTTTGACCTTGACCTTGGACTTTAACCTTGTTCAAAACTTTTTTTATGGTAAGGGCTAAGACTTTCATACCTCACATATGTTATCCTTGTGAGAAGACATTTCATTGGATATCAACATCTTTGACCCTTTGATCTTGACCTTGGAGTTGACCTACTTTTAATTAAACTTTAACTTTGGCCATAAATTTTTAACGGTTAAGATTATGATTTTCATCCTTCACATATGTATTACTTGTGACAAGACCTTTCTTAAGAAACCAACATTTCAGACCCTTTCACGTTGGAGTTTGACCTACTTTTCAAAAATGTATTCTCTACTATAAATTTAAAACAGGTGTGATAGGGATTTTGCATTTCACAATCATATTCCTAGTGAGAAAAACACCACTTTGGGTAACAATATATTTTATTTGCATTTAAAGGTACTTGGACACAGATTTGAAGTTAATATTTTCTCATTTTTTCTGTATAATATCACGAATTATATATTTTAATAGCATTTCACACAAAAATTAATTAAAAATATTATTTCATTTACAAGTTATTAAAACTTCAAATTTTTTGGCGGGTTTGACTGACATCCTTGCACTTTCACAAATTTTAACCTTATTCTTAATCCTTTGGAAAATTGACAATCTTGATGTGTATTAATGAGAAATATTAAAACTTTTATCCAGAAAAATAATTTTATTTAGAGCAGAAATGTTAGAAAGCAAAACACCTTCAGAAGTATTGTCATTCCGAACTAAGAGTAGGGGGTTCAGGTAACCCGTCTTACCTGTGTAATTGTGCTATTTACACGAAATTTATCGGTGTTTATAAACGTCTTTTTTGCATTATTATTCATATTTATCTAGAAATTAAATATAACAATTTTTTTCTTCTTTGTTTGAACTTTCGTATGATGTATGTGTTATGTCATTCTAATAAGTCTGTGTTGAAAATTAACCGGGTCGAAGTTGTGCTAAAATTGGATACGGGGTTTCCCTTTTGATGCATTGCACTGTAATTTTGTCTCCGCGACGTTGATAGCGTCATTTTGATTGGCTTTCCGGGAGGCGATTTTTAAGGAATTAACGACATTGACATATCACAGGAAAGTTTACATTTTGAAGATTAACATTGTTATTGTTGCATCTTGATGCAATGTGCAGAAGTTTATGTATTTCCGTTTCAAAGGAAAGAGGTCAATTTTACTACGGTAAGTAATCAAAATATTTTTATGCAACATACACTATTAGAAAGCTGAGAAAATTTCCTATCAGAAAATTGTAGTTCTGTAATAATTTCAGAAAATAATTCACCCGGATTTCATTCAAAAGACGTCAACCCGACGCAACTTATGAACAGTTTCTAAGTACCTTTAAATTCATGCACACTTTTGAAACGGAAAACCACAAGTGAAATAGAAAATATGAGATTAAATAATTTAAGACTTATTGGAATAAAGTCTCTGAATTCGAAAACTATGGTCATTTCCTGCTACATAACATATACAGGGGCCTATATATGCTAGTTAACGATCCCTGATATAAATGTACAAATTTGATTCTGAAGCCTGGATTTCCTCTGCATTCTGAAATACTGTCCGTATAATAAATGAATAAGTTCAAATGTGATATAAGAAAATATATATTTATTGTTATACTTATAACTATAAATATTTATAATTTTGTTTGTGCACATGATACTTTGTGGTTAATTTTTTTCAGTGAGTAAATACAGTTAGACTTCAGGAAAATGCTATAGAATCATTCCATATTCCAGCGCATAGAAACTATATGTGATTTTGCGCTTTATAAATTAATAAAATAATAATAATAATAATAATAATATCATGATTATGGTAGTGTTACCCGCCCACGGCCAGTAGTGGCAGAAGTCTGAGAGAAAATTAACATTCAAGTTGTCCAGGAAGCATGGATAAAATATACAATTATTGATTGAAACCGAAAATTTGATATGTATTTAAAGATCTATGTAAATTTAAAAATAAAGTTGTGAATTAATTGTAGTAAATTCTTTTTTCCTTTTTTTTTCCATTTTCATGATATTGACATCCTTCTTCTTTGCTAACTTTTAGTGACCATATTTTATTACCATCCTTATTTTAATAAATCTTTTAAAAGTATTAAATTGAAAATAGTTCATAAAATTTCATTATTTTTTCTTAACTCACCTGATTTTGAAAATATGTTTTCAATAATATTGTATTGGTCATTTTTACTATTGGCGGCCATATTGGATATTTTGCCGCCATCTTGGATATTTTTTAGCTGACATGGAAACAGAAAATTAGGGCTTGCATAGACCTTTCCGAAAATATATAGTTTGCCCTACTTCTAGATAAAATTAGACTCTATTCTTTAAAAAATACCTAGATTTAACGGATTTTTCTTCCTTTTATGTGCCATCATTTAATACTCGTATGTATAGAAATTTCCTTACATAATATAGCTATACTCACAACATTGATTATTTCATAACTTCTGTTCTACTTGGAATTTTTTCACCAAGTAAAGTTTTTTATATTTCTTAATGTCTCCATGTTTGCGCTAGAATATATTTAATTGAAAATATTTCACCGAAAATTTTTACCTGAACCCCCTACTAAGAGGTGCGTGCAGAATTTAGCAAATCGAGCACACTCGTGTTATGTACACAGTTTTTGTAAACAGGGCTCGAGTTCTATTATTGTTTATATTTAGAATTCACCGGGTGCGTTCAATCTTCACAGTCTGCTTACCAAAACTGCACGGATTGAAAATATATTGTGTGTTTGTTTTGCTTTCGAACATGTCTACTCTGAATTTTCTGGATGATAGTATTAATATTTTTCATTTATACAAAACGAGATTGGCACTTTTCCTAAGGATTAAGAATAATATTAAATTTGTGAGAGTGCAAGGATATGTCAATCAAACCCGCCGAAAAATTTTGAAATTTCAATATCTTTTAAATGAAATAAGATTTTTAATAAATTTTTGTGTGAAATGCTATTAAAATATATAAGTCATAATATTAAAGAGAAAAAAATAACTTCAAATCTGTGTCCAAGTACCTTTAAATAACTTTATCTTCGTTATGTTGCCATTCGGGGTCAGCAGTGTTTCACAAACACATCTTGTTCCTTATATTGAGAAGAGATATGGCTTTCATATATGACATGTGCATTGCCTGTGACAAGATAATTTCGAGCATGCTATGATTTCTTACCCCTTGACCTTGGCCTTCACGATTAACCTTATTTCAAATTCGATGATAATTTCTAAATAAATGACATATGATAGGGTGTTCATTTTAGACACATAATGTCATAAGAAATAACATCTCACCCACAAAGACACCGAAAGCGTGGGACGACAATTCTTTGAATTTGCTTGATTCGTTTACTGTTTATAGGTCGAAAGTTGACAAAATAAAAACTTTAATATTGAATACTGTTCGTAATCTCCATATCCTTGTAAATTGTAATGTGACCCATTACAGACTTGTTGTTTTACCTACATTTAAAAAATGGAGAGAAATTTAAACGTTGGTTTAAACTGTCAATGTCTTATAAAAAAGAATAGTTTAAGTCGCCGTGTCTAAATTTTTGACCGTTCACGGTAGCCTAGTGGTAGAGCGTTCGCTTCGTGATCGGGAGGTCCGGGTTCGATTCTCGTTCCCGTCGCCGCGTCAAACCTAAGACGTAAAAATAGGTAGTGACTGTTCCTTCGCCAAGCGCTCGGCATCAGAAGTGAAAGTCACGGGTCGTTCGGATATGACCTTAAAAACGTAGGTCCCGTGTCACGGTAGGCGCTGGCACGATAAAGAACCATCACTGCTCAAAGACCCTGAGTGCTGAGTATAGGTTTAAATTTGAAGCCCTTAACCGGCATACAGTGACGTCTCACTATGAGTGAAAAATTCTAAAGAGGGACGTTAAACAATATACAATCAATCAATCTAAATTTTTGCCATTTTTTTGTTTGTTTAATCTGTCCTTAAGTTGTTTTTTTTTTATTTGAATGTAATTTAGAGTAAAGTAAATCATGCAAAAATATTTTCTCGTCTCTATTTGTATAAAACATAGGGTAATGTGAAGTTATCTAAAGCTGGTTTTGCCTAAACCCAAAAACAAAAGTTATTTATTATAAATAATCAACTTCGATAAAGATATTTTTAATTAATGGATCAATTATATTGCACTAACGAGTATAATGATTGTTTACACAGATATTAAAGAAACACAATATAATGACTTGCTGAATTTGATTCGAAATCCAATTTCAAAATACTAAATATAATAATAATTTTAACATGAACATTCACGTGTTAAAAGAAAAAAATATTATTTTGCAAAATAATAAACTGTTTCAGTAATTTTTTTGTGTAAGCCCCTCTTCTTGAGGTTAAACTTTAAGATTTTTGTTAGAATTTATAAGAACCTATTAGGGGACAACTTTTCTACAGTCATCGCGATTTGTCAGAAATAAATAATGTAAAAAGATAATACAAATAACACATACAGATTGTATGAGTATTACTTCCATTAAAATTAAGTTTTTTTTTTCAAAACTTACCTTTCCAAGAAACTTCATGTGGCAAAGATAAAGTTTCTAGAAAAAAAAATAAAAATAAAAAATCAGGCAACTTATAAGTTATCATTATTCATTTAAATGCAATATTTTTAGCTGAATGTACATTTTTCAACAATGTGGAAAAAAGGTTCTAAATTGTGTTGTAGTCCACTTTTCAGAAAAAAATAATTATTCTGACAAAATTTTTATCATTAGTTTTTGATTAACATTCAATTTAACCGATTTATTGATTTATTTGAAAATGAAAATTTTTATTTTAAAACAGGTTTTCTAACTTGCTAAACCTGCCTCATAAATCTATCACTATCAATGGAAAAAAAATAAAAAATAACCCGCTAGACATGCCTCATACATTTATCACTATCAATAATCAACGTCAAAAATAACTCTGTAGGCCTACCTTATAAATCTATCTATATCAATAAAAAAACAAAATTAAAAATAACTCTCTAGGCCTGCTTTATAAATCTTTTAATATCAATAAAAAACAAAATTAAAAATTAATCTCTAGATCTGCTCATAAATCTATCAATATCAATAAAAATGTTCAAGTCAAAAATAACTTTCGAGACCTGTCTCATAAATCTGTCACTATCAATAAAGGAATCAAAGTCAAAATGAACACTCTTCTCTCAAAAAAATTAAAAATAATTAAAAATGACTTTTGATCTATTGACTAAGAATAATTATTGTTGTTTATAATATACAAATATCTTAATATCTTTGATCAGGTCATCATCATACCATGGCAGTTTGGATTATCGAACGACAACGGTCTAGGCTCTGAAAAATAAAGCAATTTGTATCAGATGCTTTATCTTCTATTAGAATATAAATAATAAATCAATGTTAATTAAAGCATTCAAAGGTTTTATTCCTTCCATAAAAAATCATTT
>NW_026922161.1:0-19494 GCF_032062105.1 Saccostrea cuccullata | reverse complement strand
TCATTGGATCTAGGAAGACAAATCGAAAGGAACCTGGAGTGATAAAAGAAAATGATAGATGACCGAGCCTCTTCCCACCGATCGTGACCCTCTTTGTCCTTCAGAAAACTCTGACTTATGTGCTTCACTTTTTCACACGAATTAAAACAATCGATCATTGAAACACAGATCTGGAATTTCCAACAAAAGATAGCTTTAATTAAAATTAAGTCTCGATTCTCGACTGTATTTTTTTCTTTTTGATTTTTTTTTTCTTAAACTCTATACAATTGCATGTTTACTTATTGAGATCATTTTTTTTTTGAATTCTTATCTTCTTTGAAGATGTTTTTTCCCTTAAAACAAAATATCTCTATAATTGTTTCCATTTATTTTTATAAATCATTAATTATTATCAGTTAAATTATATCTTTAAATTCAATATATACTTTTAAGTGTTATACGAAATTAATATACAAAGAAATTACATGACACAGAATTTAGTTCCATCGTAATGTGAATGTTCATTCTTGATATTAAAACCACATATCCTTCAAAAAGAAATTAACTCTCAGAAACCAGCGGAAAGGAGACATTATTTTTTGTAATGTTCCTACCGTTGCAAATCCAATATCTGGTTAAATAAGTGATTGAAAGAAGCATTTTGTTCAATTATTTAGCAATACACTACAGATCCCCTGGACGGCTTCCTCCGTGTAATGTCCGTATGAACTTCCTGTCCATAGAATTACAAGTGCCAGTGGTAAAAGTTAACATTCTTGAATACTGTAATGAATGCTGCTCCAACATTGAAGGATTTCGTCAATTGGGCCCAATTAAAGGAACCAGGTATCCATATCTCGTTAGTAAATGGGTAAAAAAAAGTTAATATCTACCAGAAGAAGCGCTTCGGTTGGGTTTTTTGCTGCTTTAATCATTAAAAGAGCTGCATAATAAAATAGTTTTTAAATTTGTTTACGATAGGTCGATTATTTTTTCAAGAATACATTCACGTTGATTTTCTTTACATCATAGCCTTTTCAGTTTTAACCCAGATAACTTATCAAGATCGGGAAATATCGGGAAAAAAATTCCATGGACTATTATGTAAATAATGGCCTAACATGAAAAACGTCAGTCAACATTGACTTAATAATAAAATGTGTTTGCTGACAACGCCACCGAATAGAGCATAAAACTTGCCAAATGATGATTTTAAATGAGGCTGTTGATATTCTTCTTTCGTCAACTTGATTGTCAATAACTTACCTCGATTTAGAAAATGTTCATACGTAGGACATGACCTTGCGCATCGAATCAACTCTGAGATAAAAACTGCGTATATATGTATGCAGGTAGGTAGCGGCCTATAGCTGCACAAGCAAGGGAAGTTGACCATTAAATAAGTTAAGTTCATCATGTTTAACACATAGCTTTGTTAGGTTACTGTTTACGTCTTATTTTCTAGTTAATGTCCAAGTATGAAACAAAAGTGTCAGACTCTGTGGTAGTATCTTTTATCTCAAGCTCACTGGTTATATCGTGTCGACATATGAATGGAAATAACTATTTTTAATTGATAATTTGTCGTCCATATAAATCACGTACCCTCCGGTGAAGAAGGCGGATAAAAAATTTTCAGACTGAAAAATCAAGAAATCTCAAGATTATTGAACATTGAAGGAAAATATACTTCAGAAAATAATTTCTACTGTGAAAGGGGATAAGTAATCCTGAATTTAAGTGTAAACATGAGTCAAAATGACATAGGAGATGAACGTACCTCTGTCATAACAATATAAGATGGCAGTCAAAACAAACACAGAAGGGGGGGGGGGGGGGCTCCAGACTCAACAAGAGGCCCAGGGGCCACATCGCTCACCTGAGCACATATGCTAGGAAAAAGCACCAATCAGATCAGAATTGAAACGTTTACTGAGGGGGTGGGGGGAGGGGGCTTGAATTCTAATACTCAGTACTACTTTAGAATGCCTCCATATCAATGCTGCATATAACTTCTTGAGAAAGTTCTTGATAAAAAGATTTTTTAAAACATTTTGTTTGTATATATTTGAATTTGACTCCCCATTGTGGTCCTACCTTGTCCCTGAGGGTTATGATTTGAACAAACTGGAATCTACACTACCTGAGGATGCTTCCATATAAATATCACTAATCATTGCTTTGCAGTACTTGAGAAGAAAAATTTTTAAGATTTCCCTATATATTCCTATGTAAAACTTTGATCGGCCATTGTTGCCCCACCCTACCCCGGGGGTCATGATTTGAACAAACTTGAATGTACACTACCTGAGGATGATTCAGCATGAGTCTTCATCTATCCTGTCCCAATGGTTCTTGAGAAGAAGATTTTTAAAGATTTTTTCCTATATATTCCTATGTAAAATTTGATCGACCATTGTGGCCCCACCCTACCCCCGGGGGTCATGATTTGAAGAAACTTGAATGTACACTACCTGAGGATGATTCAACATGTATTTTCATCTTTCCTGTCCCAATGTTTCTTGAGAAGAAGATTTTTAAAGATTTTTCCTATATATTCTTATGTAAAACTTTGATCGACCATTGTAGCCCCACCCTATCCCCGGTGGTCATGATTTGATCAAACTTTAATCTACACTACCTGAGGATGATTCCACATCAGTTTCATCTTTCCTGACCCAGTGGTTCTTGAGAAGAAGATTTTTTTTAAAAATGCCATTAATTTGTCACAAATTCATAATTATCTCCCCTTGAAAGAGGGCGTGGCCCTACGTTTGAATAAACTTGAATCCCCTTTACCCAAGGATACTTTGTAGCAAGTTTGGTTGAAATTGGCCCAGTGGTTCTTGAGAAGAAGACGGAAATATAAAAAAGTTTACATCAACGACGAGGACGCCGACGACGACGACAGACAATGGACAAATTTTGATCAGAAAAGCTCACTTGAGCCTCCGGCTCAGGTGAGCTAAAACAATTCAAGAAATAACTCAATGACAGCAATACTGTCTCCTGTGATACAAGGCCATTGTAATAGAATTCGAACAAAGAATGACCAATATTGAAACTGTTGTTAACACAAAATGTCATGAAAATGATGTTAGAAGGATTGTACGAGATCTAGAAGAACTTGACCAAACCATGGTAAACAAAACTACACCTGTGGAGACACATCAAGAAACGAATCAACCCGATATAATAACTTCTGTCATCTCAGAAATAAACGAGAGAAAATCAAGAAAAGGCAATCTCATCATTAATGGGGTAGAAAAGTGTTCGCCAGAGTTAAAAGAAGAAAGGAAGCAGTTTGATATGGACAAAATTATAGACACAGTTAAAACCAGACCTGCCTACCCTTTTCATTGCAAGGGTGTAATTTCAGTACATTTTTCGGTGGAATTTCAGAGGTAAAAGCGTAATCAATCATGTTTTCCTATTTGTTTGTTTTACTATAATACTTTATTTTCTATCAATTCAACCGGAAATTGTACATTACTAAACAAAGCTGGCATAAAGTTTTTCTTAATTTTTCGAATCATCTACAAGCAAAAAAAAAGTGTTGTAAAGTACCAGTATCCTATATCAAACTCAATTCAACCCTTAATGAACCATTTGATCAATTTGTATCAAATCACTTACTTGAAGACTTGCGTTTGAATGTTAAAAGAAATCGTACATTATACCATTTTTTCATCTTTTTAACACTCATATTTCTCTATCTTTTTCTAAGCAATGTTAAAAGAAATCTAATTGAGTAGAAATGGCTGTATGTTTTGCAATATCGTTTAATAGTTAACATAAGTAGTGTCTTCTCGTCTTCTTCCGAATCTTCGCCATACCAGTTCACATGTAACTACTAGGTATACTACGTACATTATCGAACTGGTCTTTGAATTACTTTCATCAGAACTTCTTATTTCATTTCTGCATGTCGTACTTTAACTCTAAATTTAGACCTTCACAATGGAATTTTCACCAAAATATCAAATGCGTAAAATTAATATAAGTGGCGTAATAGCGTAATTTTGTGGTAAAAAGCGGAAGAATTACGCCAAAAGCGGAAGGGTAGGCAGGTCTGTAAAACTTGCAATAGCCATCAATAACTATAACATTGACAAGGTAACAAGGTTATGGGCAAATACACAACAACAACAAAAAAAAAAAAAAAACGACCAATCCTAGTGAAACACCAGAACTGAAAATTGAAATCTTGAGAAATGCAAACCAGCTGAAGGGAGAGGATAAGAAATATGACTCAATTGCTCTAAGTCATGAGCTGACAAAATCTAAAGGAGAGGAGACAGAAAGTTATATACAGAAGCCAAAGCAATGGGAAAAAAGTGTCAAGGTAATTTTTTTATACAAGGTCCGAGGCCCTCCAGGAGCACGAAGAATAGTCAAAGTAAAGACCCCAGAGTAAAAAACGTCAGAAAAAGAAATTGTACAGATGTAAATAATACTGGTGGAGGTTTTAATGTTCTAAGCAGTTAAAATTGCAGACCAGTTCCGCGACAAATTTAATGAATTTCAAACTAGAGTTAGCATTTCAAAGCCAGTGGTGATAGGCATAACAGAAGTGAAACCAAAGAACAGTGTTCATAAGCTTAACCAGTCTGAATTTCGTTTAGACATATTAGGGGATTACCGGGGTATGATATGATTAGAGTCAATGTCGACAATTGCATCGGAAGAGGCATGGTACTCTATACCCACAAATCACTAAATGCTTACGATGTGATACTAGAGACAAAATATGAGAATATTTTTTGTTAAAGTAAAACTTAACAACCAAGACAATTTACTGATTGAATTACTGAACAGATCACTGTCTGATTCTCTAATGGTGAGCGACAACAATAGTAACTGTTCTTCTTCAGTTAATAAGTGAAGCATCAAATAAACACTTAAGTAACATTTTAATGATGGGAGACATCAACTGTCCAGGAATTGACAGAGCAAGTTGGAACACACGATACAATATTGAAGCACCTGAATACAAATTTATCTAATGTTTACAAGATAATTACTAATTATCCCAACATGTCACCAAACCAACAAGATTGAAAGGAACTGACACACCTCATGCTAGATATTATATTTACAAATGAAGAGAATATGATCAGCGACCTTGAATACCAGAGCAAAAGCGACGATTGTGTAATGCAGTTTCAATTTAACTGTTATACAAAAATCAAAATCCATAACAGAAACAGAATGTGCTATGATAAAGGAAAACATAAAAACTTCAACAAAGAAATAGAAGATATCAACTTTTAAGTACTTCGGAACCAGAAAGACGATATAGATAAAAACTGGCATCAGTTTCAAGACAAGCTGTAAATTGGAGAAGAGGTATATCCCGAGTAGGAGAATTAAAACAAGTAAAAAGAAAAGTGAATTCCCGATGGATAAAAAGATTCTTGAAAAAATCCGTAAAATGAATATATTATGCAGGAAATCCATAGAGTCTAAAGACCCAGTAGTGAGAGCGGAGTACAACAAAGTAAGAAACCAGGTACACCCCTGTTAACGCGCGATCGGCAACGCGGATAGTTAAATTCAACTACATAAGGAAGATGAGGTTAAATAAAACATTATTTTGTCCTATTTCCTCGCAATTTTCCTTCAACATTTCTGACTTTTTAAATGCTACTAGACATGTTTAACACCATAAAAGTCCTCTACGCATTACAAATCACCATATATTATGTTAAAGTTAAGTTTTCCTTGAACGTGACTGCCCTAAAGTGACACATGAAGCTCGTTTAAGTGGTATTTCTTACCTTATTACGTATACCCGACAGTCCAAAAGGCACATTTGCATTGTAGATAGGTAAATCATAAATTTTAAATCCGATTTGAAGTTCTTCATCAAATAGAAAGCGTTGAAATACTGTAGATGACTTATTTTCGCGAGATAGTCATTGACTCTTTATTAGCGAGACAAAATTTTCACGAATTGTGGTCATTGCTTTATATAATCTTAAGGAATTCTATTATACGCGAATGAAATTTTCGCGAGCATACTTACGCGAAAATAAAGTTCTCGCGGATAAAAAATTGATTTACAGTAATGGTTTGAAGTGAACACATGCCAAACGTTTTGGCGATCCGCAACGACTCTATATGCGATCGTACAACAAAGAAAATATGATAAACATGCGATCGTGCAACTTGAAATTTATAAAATACTTTTAATGAAATAAAGTAATAGATAGCCATGTGATATGGGTGGAAAGTCTATCGAAACAGAACGAGATACCGAGCATTTGATTTTCGAGAGGGAAAGAGCGAATTTAACTGATGTTCTTGTATATTAGTTGAATAATGTCCGTATTTTAAGAGAACAAAATTTAAAACTCCATGGAACCCTAAAACTTGATATTATTTATTTGATTATTGTTTAAAACAGATACCTATAGAGTGTTATAGGACCGAATTTTAGCAATATAGAAACAAAGGTTTTATTATGTTCCCCAAACGGAGTTTGGGAACATATTGTTTTTACTCTGTTTCTTATTATTATTATGTTCCCTAAACGGAGTTTGGGAACATATTGTTTTTACTCTGTTTCTTATTATGTTCCCCAAACGAAGTTGGGGAACATATTGTTTTTACTCTGTTTCTTATTATTATGTTCCCCAAACGAAGTTTGGGAACATATTGTTTTTACTCTGTTTCTTATTATTATGTTCCCCAAACGGAGTTTGGGAACATATTGTTTTTACTCGGTTTCTTATTATTATTATTATTATTATTATGTTCCCCAAACGGAGTTTGGGAACATATTGTTTTTACTCGGTTTCTTATTATTATTATTATTATTATTCTTTTTTTTCTTCTTTGTTCTCCGGTACTTTTTTGTCCGCGAGTGTTCTCAGAAACTGTTCACCCAACTAAGCTAAAACCTTTTTAGGGTTAATAGGTGTGTAGTGTAGGTGTGCGGAACGAAGGTCATTTTGCGCGCATACGCATGCACGTGCGTGCGCGTGCAATGAGTGAAATGACTGATATACTTTATATAGACGTAACTTTTACATTTTTTGATGAAATACTATAAAACTCATTATATAAGGATATACTAGTAGTGTAGATAATATGACATGGTCAAATTAGCACGAACTCACGCGCATGCACGTGCGCTGTGCTCTGATTGGCTGAAACAAAAATCTCAATATCTTTCTTGTTTTTTGCCGAAATGCGTTGAAATTTTAAACATAGTCATGCAGTAGGATATACTACAGTATGATATGTAACAATTTTCACGAAAGCACGCGCATGCACGCGCGCTGCCATCTGATTGGCTAAAACTTTAAATGGCTATAACTTCCTTGATTTTCAACCAAACATGATGGGATTCAGAGCATAGATAGACATTATAGACTCTTACAAAAAGGTATGGTTATCATGCACATGCATGCATGCGGATGCACGTGAGCTTTGCTCTGATTGGCTGAAACAGAAATCTAAATATCTTTTTTGTTTTTTGCCAAAATGCTTTGAAATTTTAAACATAGTCATGCATTAGGATAT
Organism: Saccostrea cuccullata; assembly: GCF_032062105.1. Classification (NCBI taxonomy): domain Eukaryota; kingdom Metazoa; phylum Mollusca; class Bivalvia; order Ostreida; family Ostreidae; genus Saccostrea; species Saccostrea cuccullata. The sequence continues at coordinate 11,982 of NW_026922161.1, read as the reverse complement.
ACAACAGTATGATATATAAAAATTTTCACGAAAACACGCGCATGCACGTGCACTGCAATCTGATTGGCTAAAACTTTAAATGGCTATAACTACCTTGATTTTCAACCAAACATGATGGGATTCAGAGCATAGATAGACATTATAGACTCCTACAAAAAGGTCTGGTCATCATGCACATGCACGCGCGTGCACTTTGCTCTGATTGGTTGAAACAGAAATCTCAATATCTTTTTTGCTTTTTAACGAAATGCTTTGATATTTAAAACATAGTCATGCATTAGGATATCCTATAATTTGATAAATAATAATTTTCATGAAATCACGCGCATACATGTGCGCTGTAATCTGATTGGCTTAAACTTTAAATTGTCATAACTTCCTTGGTAATCAAGCAAACAGAATGGAATATAGAACAGAGATAGACATAAGGGACTCCTACAGAAATGTATGGTCATCATGCACATGCATGCACGTGCATAGAGTTCGTCTTATTTAATGAAGCTTACAGGGACTAAGGCACCAAAAGGGAGTTGGGGAGCGTTTGGGGAACATCTGTAACGGTTCCCGTTACAATTAGCCCTAGTTATGTTCCCCAAACGAAGTTGGGGAACATATTGTTTTTACTCTGTTTCTTATTATGTTCCCCAAACGAAGTTGGGGAACATATTGTTTTTACTCTGTTTCTTATTATTATTAAGGTCTTCCGTCTTCACGGAAGACCTTATAGTGATTGTATTGTTTCTTATTATTATTATTATTATTCTTTTTTTGACAAAATTTTGTGCACGCGATTTCTCGAAAACTATTCAGTGGTTTTTCACGAAACTTTCACAAAATATGCGCCTTTACATGAAGTTGTGCAGTCTGTCATTGTTTTTGGAAAATTCGCTTCCGGTGCCAAGTTATGGACGATTTCCTGATTTTAAAATGCGATTTTGTCGCGCACTTTTATCAAAAATGGTAGAGAATATGAACTGGAGACTTATTGGAGATGATAGATCATGACTTTGTGGTTTGCAGAATTGCCTTTTCGTGCGTCGTCAATACTTCCGGTCGTTACGAGATGCAAATTTAAAAACTCGTATTTTTCAAACTTTTTTGTTTTTCAACATTTTCTATTTATTTTTGGAATGATAATAGAGACCCTTTGATCGATGCTTACTATATACGTTGTTTGGATTTTGGTTAATCAGAACTCCAGATATTAATATTTGAAAATCTGAAGCGAACCCAAGATGGCGGCTGTCTGTGTCAACTCCGCCATTTTGCAAGTAGGGGTTTATGGAGGCACCTGAGCGTTTGACTAAATGATACATGAAAAGTAAAAAAACTACGTGGACTTTCACCTAGTAGTACGCTGCAATTCAGTGACAATCTTAAAGCTTAATTTCCGTTTTATTGCTTTAGTGTAATTGTGCTAGATACGTGTGTGCAATGTGTTAAATTTACTTTCTTAACGTCGAAATAAAATAAAGGCGATAAGTGGAAGTTGTTTTATTTAATATTTAATTTCATTGAAGCTATCACACCTATTTGATAGATCAGTCCAAAGGATAGACACGAATATTTACTCGTAGTGTTTGTCGCCAGATTATGAATAGTGAACCGCCTTTTATGATTCTTAGACAGGTGTACTGTTGCAGGTGTACTGTATACATAACTATATTTAGAGCAGTATTCAAAATTTATTAGTTTTTCACAACCTAACCACTGTTTTTCCCATGCACACTTGAGTCATATTAAACTAATACAAAAGACAGAAATAAGAAAACCTTTTTTTTTAATAACATCGTCTAATGGAATTTATATTAACATTCTTTTCTCAAAGATATTTAAAGTTGAACATTGAACATAAATGAAATCTGACTCCTTGACCGTCGAAGGGTGAGACATGTCTTTCATCGAACCATTTCTACTTTTTCATGAAGGTGTAAAGAATCGGGTTAGTTCACTTTGGGGATAAACGGGTAATTAAAAACAAGAGGCCCACGGGCCTTATAGGTCACCTGAGCATTATGCAACAACTTTCCAGTTACAGTGTATTGAATTTGATTCATGTTTTAAGCCAGATGCTATATGGCATTCACAATTTTGAAAGGGCACCATTGATCATCATAACAATAAACTTAGCAGTTGCTTAGCTTGGTTACTGAATACCCATAAGCAGGGTAGGGGAACAAAAATGCACTCCAACTAATCAGTAATATTAATCAATAATCAGTAGTGCCCCTAACACTCTCACATAAACCCCTGACCCTAGGTTGCACAAATTTTTAAAAGGCACCCTTAAAATTGCCTATCAAAAAGTAAATAAATGTTTTATAAATACAAAGGACCAGATTTCAAACAATTAATTCATTTTCAGTATATAAGTAGAGCCCCCCCCCCTGGCCCCGGACCCGGGGGCCTGAAATTCACAATTCGGCAAGATTAGGGCCCTTGTTCATCATAACTATATAGGTAGTTCATCTGCTTCATACCCAGAGACAGAGAAGAAAATTTTCAAAGATTTAATGTACAATGTATTTTCACTATATAATCAATAGAGCCCCACCCTAACACCAGAACCCCAGACCCTGGGGCAATGAAATTCATAATTTTAGAAGAGGCATTCTTGCTCATCATAACTATGCACTTACTTAGTTTATTTAATACCTAGGAGCAGAGAAGAAGATTTTCAAAGAATTCATGTATTTTCACCATATGATCAATAGAGCCCCCCCCCCAACACCATAACCCTTGACCCTGGGGCCATAAAATTCACAATTTTGGTTGAGGCACTCTTGCTCATCATCACTATGCAATTAGTTAATTTATTTAATACCTAAGAGCAGAGAAGAAGATTTTCAAAGAATTCATGTAATTTCACTATATAATCAATAGAGCCCCCCCCCCCAACACCAGAATCCTTGATGATAGGGCCATTAAATTCACAATTTTGGTTGAGACACACTTGCTCATCATAACTATGCACTTAGTTAGTTTATATAATACCTAGGAGCAGAGAAGATGATTTTCAAGGAATTCACATATTTTCACTATATAATCAATAGAGCTCCCCCCCACCCCCCACACACACACACACCTGAACCCTTGACCCTGGGGCCATAAAATTCACAATCTTGGTTGAGGAACACTTGCTTATCATAACTATGTACTTAGTTAGTTTATTTAATACCTAGGAGCAGAGAAGAAGATTTTCAAAGAATTCATGTATTTTCACTTTATAAACAATAAAGTCCCCCCCCCCCACCAGAACCATTGATGCTGGGGCCATAAAATTCACAATTTTTGTAGAGGCACTCTTGCTCATCATAACTAGGCACTTAGTTAGTTTATTTAATACCTAGGAGCAGAGAAGAAGATTTTCAAAGAATTCATGTAATTTCACTATATAATCAATAGAGCCCCCCCCAACACCAGAACCCTTGACCCTGGGGCCATAAAATTCACAATTTTGGTAGAGGCACTCTTGCTCATCATAATTATTTACTTACTTGGTTTATTTAATACCCAGGGGCAGAGAAGAAGATTTTCAAAGAAATCATGTATTTTTACTATATAATCAATAGAGCCCCACCCTAACACCAGAACCCCTGACCCTGGGGCCATAAAATTCACAATTTTGGTAGAGGCACTCTTGCTCATCATAACTATGTACTTAGTTGGTTTATTTAATACCCAGAAGCAGAGAAGAAGATTTTCAAAGAAATAATGCATTTTCACTATATACTTATTTAGCCCCGCCCTAGCACTAGAACCCCTGACCCCAGGGCCATGAATTTCACAATTTTGGTAGAGGACTCAATGCTGATTACAATCATGCAAATAGTTTGACTGCTTGATGTCCAGGAGTAAAGAAGAAGATTTTTAAAGATTGCATTAATTTTAGTGGTTTTGGCCCCACCCCTCAGGCCCCAGGGGGGCAGGGATCATGAAATTCACAATTTTCGTTCCCCTTCACCCATAGATGCTTTGTGCCAAATTTGGTTGAAATTGGTTCAGTGGTTGCAGAGAAGAAGCTGAAAATGTTCAAATGTTAACACACGACACACGACACACGACACACAACACACGACACACGACGGACGACGACGGACGAAAACGGATAGCAATAGGTCACCTGAGTTTACTCAGGTGACCTAAAAATTAAAAATGATTACCATTTCACTTCTTTTGTGTTACTTACCTATATAAGATATAGAATATGTACAAGCTGTTAAATATACTTTCTAAACCTCGCAATTTAGGCTTAAAGAACTTTTTTTCTTTTTTCTTTATTCTATTGAAGCTATTACACCTATTTAATGAAACATTTCAAAGAAAAGGCGCGCAGATTAACTTGTGGCGTTTGGCGCGAAATTATAAATAGTGGCGCGCATTTCGTGATTCTTAGACAGGTGTATTGTTGTATATTCAAGTACATTTATAGCAGTGGACTAAAACGCGTAATTTAAGCGTGTTGGGAATAAAGAGGAAAAAAGCGCGTTGGATTTTCTTTGTGACCCAATTTATTTTATCACTTTTTCAGCTCGATTTTAGGTTCTTTTCCTGAATCGGACGGAAGACCTCTCGTTGCTCGCAACGAGATCGTTTCTAGTTATGTTCCCCAAACGAAGTTGGGGAACATATTGTTTTTACTCTGTTTCTTCTTATTATTATTCTTATTATTATTATTTTTCTTCCTGGGAAAATTTTGTCCGCGAGTGATCTTGTAAACTACACATTCGACTTAGGTGAAACCTTTTTAGGGTAAGTAGGCATGTTATGTAGATTTGCGGAATCAAGGTCATTTTGCGCGCACGTGCTTGCACAAGCGCGCACGTGCAAAACTTGAAATGACCAATATATAATGGATATAACCGTAACTTTTCTATTTTTAGACAAAATGTTTTGAAACTCATAATGTAAGGATATGTGAGTAGTATGCACAAGATGACATGGTCAAAATAGCAAGATCGCACGAGCAAGCACGTGCGCTTCGCTCTGATTGGCTGAAACTAAAGTCTCAATATCTTTCTTGTTTTTTGATAAAATCATTTGAAATTTTGAACATAGTCATACATTAGGGAGATCTACAGCCCGTATTAAAAAAAATATCATGAAAGCATGTGCATGCACGTGTGCTTGCAAGAGCTCGCACGTGCAACACGAGAAATGTCCAATATAATTGATACAGACGTAACTATTTAAATTATTGATGATATGCTTTAAAACTCATATTAGAAGTATATACTAGAAGCATAGACAAGATGACATGGTCAAAAAAGCAAGATCTCACGCGCATGCACGTGCGCTTCGCTCTGATTGGCTGAAACTTAAGTCTCAATATCTTTCTTGTTTTTTGACGAAATCCTTTGAAATTTTAATTTAGGCATGTATTAGGATATCCTACAATAATATATATAGCAATTATCATGAAAACGCGTGCATGCACGTGCGCTGCAATCTGATTGGCTTATGCTTTAAATAGCTATAACTCCCTTGATTTTCAACCAAACAGGATGGGATTTGGAACATTGATAGATATAATAGATTTCTACAAGAATATATGGTCAACATGCACATGGATACATGTGCATGTACGTGCGCTGCAATCTGATTGGCTGAATCTTTGAACAGCTATAACTCCCTTGGTTTTCAACCAAACAGGGTGGGATTTAGAACATAGACAGATGTAATGGACTTCTACAAGAAAGTATGGTCACCATGCTCATGTGAGCACGTGCGTACACGTGAAATGAGTAAAATAAAAAATACACTTGAATTAGTGTATTTTTAAATACTTTTGGATCAAATACTTTGATATTTAGTATATTAAAATCTAGAGATTGTTAAGACAAGATTATATGGTCATTACGCACGTGCATTCACATGCGCACGCGTGCAATGCTAAAATTTGAATGAAATTGGTACACTTCTGGGTAAACGTTGCTAAAGTCTCAAATGCATAGTTTGTCTTATTTAATGAAGCTTATAGGGAATATGGCACCAAAAGGGAGTTGGGGAGCGTTTGGGGAACATCTGTAACGGTCCCCGTTACAATTAGCACTAGTTATTATTATTATTATTATTATTATTCTTTTTTCTTCTTATTTCTTCTCCGGTACTTTTTTGTCCGGAAGTGTTCTCAGAAACTGTTCACCAAACTAAGTTAAAACCTTTTTAGGGTTAGTAGGCATGTTGTGTAGATGTGCCGAACGAAGGTCATTTTGCGCGCATTCGCATGCACGTGCGGGCGCGTGCAATGAGTAAAATGACTGATATATTTAATATGGTTGTAACTTATATATTTTTTGATAAAATGTTTTGAAACTCATTATATAAAGATATATAAGTTGTGTAGATAAGATGACATGGTCAAATTTGCATGAACTCACGCGCATGCACGTGCGCTTTGCTCTGATTGGCTGAAACAGAAATCTTAATATCTTTTTTGTTTTATGATGAAATGCTTTGAAATTTATAACATAGACGTGCATTAGGATGTACTACAATATGATATATAAAATTTTTCATGAAATCACGCGCATGCACGTGCGCTGCAATCTGATTGGCTGAAACTTTAAATGAGTATAACTCCCTTGGTTTTCAACCAAACAGCATGGGATTTAGAACATAGATAGACATAAAGGACTCCTACAGGATGGTATGGTCACCATTCACATGCATGCACGTGCGTGCACGTGCGCTTTGCTCTGATTGGCTGATACAAAAATCTCAATATCTTTTCTGTTTTTTTACAAAATGCTTTGAAATTTAAAACATAGGCATACTTTAAGATGTCCTACAATATGATATATAATAATTGTCATGAAAATACGCGCATGCACGTGCGCTGCAATCTGATTGGCTTAAACTTTAAATGGCTATAACTCCCTTGTTTTTCAACCAAACAGGATGGGATTAAGAATATAGACAGACATAATGGACACCTACAAGAAGGTATGGTCATCATGCACGTGCGTGCACGTGCAAATGAGTAAAATAGTGTAGCATTGCTTGGTATACTTTTGGGAAAACGTTGTTTACGTCTTAAATGCATAGATTTTGCCTTCTTTAATGAAACTTACAGGGAATATGGCACGAGAGGGGAGTTGGGGAGCGTTTGGGGAACATCTGTAACGGTTCCCGTTACAATTAGCACTAGTTATTATTATTATTATTTTTCTTCTTCCTGGGAAAATTTTGTCCACGAGTGATCTTGTAAACTACACATCCGACTAAGGTAAAATGTTTTTAGGGTCAGTAGACATGTTATGTAGATTTGCCGAACGAAGGTCATTTTGCGCGCACGTGCTTGCAAGAGCGTGCACGTGCAACACATGAAATGACCAATATAATTGATATTGCTGTAACTTTTCTTTTTCTTGATGAATTTTTTTTAAACTCATAATGTAAGGATACATTAGTAGTATAGACAAGACGGCATGGTCAAAATAGCAAGATCTCACGCGCATGCACGTGCGCTTCGCTCTGATTGGCTGAAACTAAACTCTCAATATCTTTCTTGTTTCTTGTCATAATCTTTTGAAATTTTGGACATAGTCCTACATTATGAAGATCTACAGCATTATATATAAAAATTTTCATGAAAGCATGCGCATGCGCTCGTGCTGCAATCTGATTGGCTGAAACTTTAAATGGCTATATCTCCTTTGTTTTTTGACGAAATGCTTTGAAATTTAAAACATAGTCATGCATTAAGATATCCTAAAATATGATATAGAAAACATTCATGAAATCACGCGCATGCATGTGTGCTGCAATCTGATTGGCTGAAACTTTATATGGCTATATCTCCTTTGTTTTTTGACGAAATGTTTGGAATTTTAAAATATAGTCATTCATTTAGATATTCTTCAATACGATAAAGATAAAAATGTATGAAATCACGCGCATGCATGTGTGCTGTAATCTGAATGGCTGAAACTTCAAATGGCTGTAACTCCCTTGTTTTTCAACCAAACAGGATGGGATTTAGAACATCGATATATATAAGGGACTTCTACAAAAAGGTGTAGTCATTATGCACGTGCTTCCACGTGCGTGCACGTTAAATGAGTAAAATTAAAAATACACTCAAATGAATGATTTTTTTAATACTTTTGGACTAAATGCTTTAATATTAAGTATATTAAAAATTGAGATATTGTAGACAAGATAATATGGTCGTTACGCACATGAACACGCGTGCAATGCCTGTTTTTAAATATATTTTGTATTTCTCTAGGAAGATCTTGATTAAGTCTAAATTCCATAAAGTATTTCTCATCTAATAGAGATTACAGGGAATATGGCACCAAAAGGGAGTGGGGGAGCGTTTGGGGAACATCTGTAACGGTCCCCGTTACAATTAGCACTAGTTATTATTATTATTCTTTTTTTTCTTCTTTGTTCTCCGGTACTTTTTTGTCCGCGAGTGTTCTCAGAAACTGTTCACCCAACTGACCTAAAACCTTTTTAGGGTTAATGGGTGTGTAGTGTAGGTGTGCGGAACGAAGGTCATTTTGCGCGCATACGCATGCACGTGCGTGCGCGTGCAACACGTGAAATGACTTGTATACTTAATATAGCTATAACTTTTACATTTTTTAATGAAATGATTTGAAACTCATTATATAAAGATATATTTATAGTGTAGATAATGTGACACTGTCAAATTAGCACGAACGCACGCGCATGCTATGAAATTTAAAACATAGGCATACTTTAGGATGTTGTACAATATGATATATAGAAATTGTCATGAAATTACGCGCATGCACGTGCGCTGCATGCACGTGCGCTGAAATTTGATTGGCTAAAACTTTGAATGGCTATAACTCCCTTGTTTTGCAACCAAACAGCATGGGATTCAGAACATAAGCAGACATAATGGACTCCTAGAAGATGGTATGGTCATCATGAACATGCTTGCACGTGCATGAACGTGCGCTTCGCTCTGATTGGCTGAAACAAAATTCTCAATATCTTTTTTGTTTTTTGACGAAATGCTTTGAAATTTAAAATAAAGGCATGCTTTAGGATATCCTACAATATGATATATAATAATTTTCATCAAATCACGCGCATGCACGTGGGCTGCAATCTGATTGGCTTAATTTTTAAATGGCTATAACTCCCTTGGTTTTCAACCGAACAGGATGGGATTAAGAACATAGATAGACATTATAGACTCCTACAAAAGGGTATGGTCATGATGCACATGCATGCACGTGCGTGCACGTGAAATGAGTAGAATTACAAATACACTAGATTAAACATATTTTTGGATTAAATGCTGTAATATTCAGTATATTAAAATATATGAATAGTGTAGACAAGATGATATTGTCATTACGCACATGCATTCAAGTGCGCATGTGTGCAACGCTGAAATTGATTACTTCTGGGAAAACTTTTTTAAAAATCTAAAATGTTTCGCGTTTGTCTTATTAAATGAAGCTTCCAGGGAAAATGGCACAAAAGGGAGTTGGGGAGCGTTTGGGGAACATCTGTAACGGTCCCCGTTACAATTAGCCCTAGTTATTATTATTATGTTCCCCAAACGGAGTTTGGGAACATATTGTTTTTACTCGGTTTCTTATTATTATTATTATTATTATTATTATTCTTTTTTTTCTTCTTTGTTCTCCGGTACTTTTTTTGTCCGCGAGTGTTCTCAGAAACTGTTCACCCAACTAAGTTAAAACCTTTTTAGGGTTAATAGGTGTCAAGTGTAGGTGTGCACAACGAAGGTCATTTTGCGCGCATACGCATGCACGTGCGTGCGCGTGAAATGAGTTAAATGACTGATATACTTATTATAGCCATAACTTTTACATTTTTTATTGAAATGCTTTGAAACTCATTCTGTAAGAATATATTAATAGTCTAGATAATATGACATGGTCAAATTAGCACGAACTCACGTGCATGCACGTGCGCTTCCCTCTGATTGGCTGAAACAAAGATTTCAATATCTCTTTTGTTTTTTGATGAAATGCTTTGAAATTTTAAACATAGTCATGCATTAGGATATACTACAATATAATATATAGCAGGTATCATGAAAACACGCGCATGCACGTGCGCTGCAATCTGGTTGGCTTAAACTTTAAATGGGTATAACTCCTTTGATTTTCAACCAAACAGGATGGGATTTAGAACATAGATAGACATAGTGGATTCCTACAAAAAGGTAAGGTCATCATGCACATGCATGCACGTGCATGCACATGAGATGGATAAAATCAAAAATACACTTGATGAATTTTTTAATACTTTTGGATTAAATGCTTTATTATTTTATTATATTAATGTATATAGATAGTGTAGACAAGAGAATATGGTCATTACGCACATGCATTTACATGTGCACGCGTGCAAATGCTAAAATTTGAATATACTCGGTATACTTCAGGGAAACGTTGTTAAAGTGTAAAATGCATAGAGTTTGTCGTTTTTAATGAAGCTTAAAGGGAGTATGGCACCAAAAGGGAGTTGCGGAGCGTTTGGGGAACATCTGTAACGGTTCCCGTTACAATTAGCCCTAGTTAAGGTCTTCCGTCTCCAACGGAAGACCTTCTTGTTATTCTTCGGTTTCTTTTTCCCTATTATTATTATTATTTTTCTTCCAACCGATTTTGTGCAAGCGATTTCTCAGAGATGGCTCGTCCGATTTATACCAAACTTTCAGATCTGAAAGATATTTAATTGATCTTGATAGGTTTTTTTGCTTTTTGATTATCTCACTTCCGGTCGTGAGATATGGACGATTTTCTGATTTTCAGAGGGTCGGCTTGTCCTGGAAACTCCTCCGAAACGACTTAAGATATCGACTTAAGATTTTCAGTGAAAATAGAGGAAGGTTTGATGAGTTGTAATAGGGTCTCCAAATTTTTCTAGCGCAAAAGACACCGGAGCTCTGTAGGGCCCGAAAAAATGTCTCAGAAATATCTCACAAAATTTGACACATTTTGTTTCATATCTTCACACCTGTTCATAATTTGTTAAAGCATATTGAAGGAAAAATGTGCAACATCACAAGACCTTTCATTTGATGTCAAAAAAATAGGGCTGACCCCTCAAATTAGGGGCTCAGAGGGGTCAAAAGTCTTTTATCTATAACTCTCTAATGATCAATATCTTGTTATACATTACTGAAGCAAAAGTATTTATCTTAACGATTTGCAACAATATATGATACAATTTTGATCATATGTTACGTAATTAGGGGTCACAAGGGGTCAGAATGTCAAATCTTTGACACTTTATATCTCGAAAAGGGGGGATATTTTGATAAGCAATATTGAACAAAAGATTGTCAGAAAAATGTTTTGAACAATATGCATACTTTGAATTTTTGTAAAACGGTCCTATTAAGGACTTGTAAGGGTGACCCCTAAATATGTATATGAAGCATATCTCCACAAGGAAAAGAAATCTCTGGATAGGTGTTGAACAAAAAGTCTTTGAAATCACAAGACCTTTCATTTGATATCGAGAAAATATGGGACTGACTCCTAAAATTAGGGGTTTATAGGGGTCAAAAGTCTTTCATCTTCAACTCTTTCATCATAAATATTTTTTGATAAGTATCCATTATGAGAAGCAAAGATTTTTATCTTAACGATTTGCAACAATATATTATAAAATTTTGATCATATCTTACGTAATAAGTGGTTGCAAAGGGCCAAAATGATATATTTTTTATGCTTTACGTTTTGAAAAGAGGGAGTATTTTTAAACGCCATATTGAACAAAAGATGTTCAGAATATCGTGGTAAAAACAGAAACTTTAAAGTTAATGAAGGAAAACTTAATGTCATTCTCTTTTAACGAATATCTCAGTCAAAATCATTTCTCATCTTATCGAGAAATTCAACGGAAGACCTACTCGTTGCTCGCAACGAGATCTCATCTAGTTATGTTCCCCAAACGAAGTTGGGGAACATATTGTTTTTACTCTGTTTCTTATTATTATTATTATTATTCCTG
>NW_026922160.1:0-19104 GCF_032062105.1 Saccostrea cuccullata | reverse complement strand
AACTCAAAGCATCTTTTTAATATCAATTTGTGTATACAGTCAGAATTTTGTTTAATCAAAATGATTTTACAAATAACCAATGACAAGGTAGATAAATTAAAAAGTCCCATATTTATTGAAATAGCAGCTAACATTGATGTCAAAAATCTTGGGCTTTAATTTGTCATGGGGAATGGTTGTTTATAAGTTGAGAAAATTTTAAGTTTTAAGGTTTTGATTTAGGTAAATTTTTTGCGACTTCAAATTTTCCAAAAAATTAATGAAGTTTGAAGTTTCCACATCTGATTATCATCACTTCTCGAATATAATTATTGCATCATACTGCACCATATTACTGAAGTTTCTCCCTCTTTTAGTGAAGAGTATGCATCTGAGATTTTACAAAAAAGTGATGACCTATCCCCCTAGTTGTAAATTGTCGAGGTTCTCCATTTGAGCATTTCTGGAAGAGAAATAAAGATATGGGTTCCGAAAATTTACATACAAAGTTGACCGTACCATGTTTTAATAATTGAGGAATTTGATATATGCATAATTTTCATTTTCAACCAACAAAAGTATAAACTACATAATACCAAATTTTTAGTGCTTTCGGTCTTTTTAACTGCATGTGTCCCTTATTGTTTTCTTTAGAGTCAACCAAGCCAAATTAACTGATATATATGTTTTTTGATAAGAACACAGTAAGGATATTTAAACCTAAGAAAAACACTATATATATCAGTAAAGTTTAGAAGAGTCTTTTGAATAGCAAATCCTCTGCAAACTTACAACCACAAAAACATTTTATGAGGTCAGAGAACTATTTGCGGAAGGAGTCATGTGAGCTATTTACTCTGTGTTTTGCAATACAATTTCTACTCTGAGATAACATCCTGTCTTGTGTTAAGTTAACTTGATTTCAGTTTGCTGTCTTTCACAGATTCAAAACTTCCTAACAATGGCAACGTATCCAGGTATGTAAATTTAATTACCATTTTAAATTATAAATACAAAAACAAATCTGTTCTTTTGTTGTACTCGAGATACATGTATTTAGGGTTTCATTTTGCTCAGGAAAATGATTTTCTGTTAAGGCAAATGGGTTATTAAATCAAAAGGTATAAGTCCATAGTTAATGCATTACAAACGATAAATAATGCGAAATCAGAAGACATGATATGGAACACACAGATACTTAGCATAAAAGAATTTTTTTTTCTAAATTTTGTCCTTTAATAATTAATTTCATTGATTGAGATCACACCCTTCCTTTTTTAAAAAAATATTTTGATTCATATTTATAAAAAAAAGATACGATGCTTATATTTTTGTCAACTTTATGTTTGTGCATATGCATACATTCATGGAAATACTATCTTATTTGAGTTCGGGCCAGAGCAAAGTTCAATCAATAGCACTTGCGGTTAAACTTATCTAAAAAGAAGTTTAAAAACCTTTATACAAATGGATAAAAAAATCGATTTCAAGCTGAATTTAACATATCAAACAGATTCAAACAGAATTTAAAGTATTGCACAAGAATTTTTTTAGATTACATAAATATATTTCGAAATCAATTAATTATGATCAAAGGTAAATATAATTTTAATAAATTTTGAGGGAGGAAAACAAGGATAATTTCTTCAAATATCGAAGGCAATGAAAAAGTAAGCATCCTGATTAACCGGTCACAATTGTAGCGATTCCCTTGTCATAGTAGAATAAACATAAAAATCTAATTTAGCTTGAAGTTAATGATCTAATAAATTATTGCTATGACAGTCGTCAATCAACGTTCGACTTACATCTACTTACAAATAAAAAAAAACTCCATTAAAACATAACACATTGGGAGCAGTGCAAATATGGATCTCTTTTAAAAATCATAAGAGTGGGATGAACTGCCGTGGAGGAATAAGTATCCCTGTCTACTGGTCAAACATGTCCAGTTTAAATGTGTGTTTAATGGCCTAACAATGTGTCTGAAAATCGTCAATCAGCATTCTAATAAAAGCAAATAATGTTTTATTTGCAGAAAGTTCATTGAACTGACCACAGAATTTGCAAAATGTTGACGTAAAACGGGATTGTTTGATATCTGTGTTTAATCAACTTCTTTGTCAAAAGATTATCACGGTTTAGAAAGTATTTGCACATAGAGCATGCTTTTGTAAATATTGTATAATCAACTGAGAGGCATAAAATCCATAAGCAGGTGATAATAGAAAATTGCTACATACATATAAATCACATTTTTTCATTTATGAAGTTTTGTTAGGTTACCGTTTTTTTCTATTAAATTATTATTTTTAAACTTTTTTACAGCTACAACCGTTGTTATGCATCATCACCAACCTAACATACACATGTTCAGGGAGCTTCCTGTACGCATGCGCTGTCAGTACTGCAGCGCAGAGATTACCACCAGCACAACATACGAAACGGGAACACTGACATGGGTCATTGCTGGTATTTTGTTGCTTTTTGGGTAAGTATTTTACTCCGTATTACTCCTTAAAAGTTTGATTAAATAACTCTTATACAGCATGAACTTTTCCTAGAGCATTTACATAATTTCAAATTTTCTTGATTACAAAAAATACGATAAAACGGTTGTAAATGGAAAAATTAAGGCTTTGTCCCCAATCGGGGGGTGGGGGTGGGGGTGACTGGTTAAATTGTTTAATTTTAAAATCATCAGAAACAAAACTTTGAAAGATAAGAGAACTTATTATGCCTATTTTAAGCGGTTAGCTAGCTAACCGCTTTATGGCATGAGCTCCAAAAACCGGAAACTTCCATAAGGCGCTACCTATCGACATCGCTTTATCGCACGTAACCTTATTCCTCTGCAACCAAAACCGGAAACTTCCACAAGGCGCTACCTATCGACAACGGTAACTTCAGCAAAGCGCTTCCTATGATTTGTATACTGTTTGATACGACCCTTGTGAGAGATTGACAATATGCTGTGTATGCAGAGTGGCTATTATAACAATTATATCGAATTCTTATTATTATTTACCAAAGCATTGACAATACTTAGAACACTAACTTCAAAGAACTGAGAATTAGGTCCTTATTACATGTACATCGTGCGATCGCGATTTATAGCATTTGTTAGTTTATTTTTGAAAGTTGAACGATACGGTTAATTATACAGCTGGTTGAAGTTTATTACAGACTGCAAAAACATTAGCAAATCTCTCGATCGAGTTTGAATTTCCTTGCCAATGTATTAAGAAACACCATTTATTAAGTTAAGAAAAACCTGAAAAACACTTTTATAAAAACACCAAATGCATCTGTAAGTTTTACACTTTTTGTAACGTTTTTATGGAAACAATATGATTACCTCCACAATGAAACGTTTGTTTTTCTTCTGTTTTCTTCTCTGTTTAATAAACAGATTATAAAAGCTCTGCCCCAGGGGTAAATTCTCCACTCCGTCTTTGATAATTTACTACAAACGATCATAAGGGATCACTTATTTTTAGTTTTGAAAAAAATGATGGGGTACTTAAAGTAGTAAAATTAATTTTGAAAAAAAAATGGAGAAATATACATTAATTATGTTCCCCAAACGAAGTTGGGGAACATATTGTTTTTACTCTGTTTCTTATTATTAATGTCTCCAACGGAAGACCTTATTGTTTTCGCTCGGTTTCTTTTTCCCTATCATAATTTTTCTTACCGATTTTGTGCACGCGATTTCTCGAAAACGGCTCGCCCAATTTTCACCAAACTTTCAGATCTGATAGATATTCATCTGAACCTTGTCGGAAATTTTCGTCGTTGATGACGTCACTTCCGGTCGTGAGATATGGACGATTTTCTGATTTTTAGAGGGTCGGCTTGTCCTGAGATCTCCTCCTGAACGACTTAAGATATCGACTTGAGATTTTCAGTGAAGGTAGAGGAAGGATCGTAGATGTGACATTTTGCATATAGATCTTTCCAGGTAAAAAGGCATTGACGCTAGCCTGGGCTCAAAAATAGGCTTATACGTATCTTGCAAAATTTGATACGTTTTCTTCTATATCTTTTTACTTGTTAATATTTTGTTAAGACTTATATAATAAAAGATGTGCAATATAGTACTACCTTTCATTTGATATCAAGAAAATGGGGCTAGCTCTTCAAATTAGGGGCATACAGGGACCAAAAGTTTCTCGTCTTTAACTCTTAAATGATCAATATTTTATGATACATTACTGAAGCAAAGATATTCAACTTAACGATTTGCAACAATATATACTTAAAATTTGATCATATGTTACGTAATAAAGGGTCACAGGGGGCAAGAATGCTAAATCTTTGGCGCTTTATATCTAGAAAAGCATGAATATTTTGATAAGCAATATTGAACAAAAGATGGTCAAAATAATGTTCCCTACAATATGCATACTTTTAATTTTTTCATTTTTTCCGTCAACACTTCCGTTTAAACCGGAAGTACATGTGGTTTAATTACATGTATAGGGATTTTTTTTTTCATTTTCTAATGAATGTAATTTTCATTATAGAGATTTAAAATGCGTAGCATTTCTTTGAATATTTCCACCGGAAGTACGGTTCGTTAGGGGCTCAACCCGGAAGTTGTTTTAAATTTAACTATTTTTCCGTCGAAACTTTCAGGGATGATTATAGAAGCATGCTTGATGTAATAGTTGATAGTAGATTTGAGATCATATGTCGCACCGGATGTGAATAAGTAGAACCGGAAGTTGATTGGAATTAATAGATCCTGCATTTTTTTGTGTTTCTAAACATATTTTTAAGAATTTTTGTGCCTTTTTGGTCATCATTTTTTAATAATATCAATGGAATTATTTAAAATAAGGTCTTATTCCATCAGATGCAACGAAATATCTATATATGTTCCCCAAACGAAGTTGGGGAAATATTGTTTTTACTCAAAACTTATTAGGGCTGTAATCTCCAACGGAAGACCCTTCAATTATTCTATTGATTCTTTTTCACTTTTATTAAGGTCTTCCATTTGTTACAATACTGAAGCAAAATGTTTATCTCCAACGGAATTAGACCTTATTGTTTTCGTTCTGTTTCTTTTTCCCTCATTCTTAATCAAAGTCTTCCGTCTTCAGCGGAAGACCTTCTTGTATAATTAGGTTTCTTTTCCATATTTTTTAAGGTCTTCCGTCTTCAGCGGAAGACCTTCTTGTTTTTCTTAGGTTTCTTTTCCACTATTTTTATTATTATTGTTTTTTTTCTTACCGATTTTGTACGCGCGATTTCTCGAAACAAAATCGATTTTCATGAAACTTTCAGTCTGATAAAAATGAAAAAATCTAGATATAAATTTTTTTAATTTGAAAACGTCACTTCCGGTTCGGAGTTTTCTTTTAGTGATATTTAGAGGGTCACTTTGTCCGGCAGTTTTCTCAAAAAGCACTTAACACAGAAGCTTGAAATTTTCAGTGAGGCTAGAACAACTTTCAAAAGTGCACTAAGTATATCACAACTACCGGAAGTACGAAGCGCCGACGCTCGCTATGGCCCGAAAATAGTCCTATCAAGAATTTCAAAATTTTAAGCACCTTTTCACCGACAACTTTTTACCTAGAAATATTTTGTTAAAGCATGTAGAACAAAAAAGGTGTAGAATTTCAAGATCTTCCAAATGACATCTCGAAAAAAGGGCTGGCACCTTAAATCAGGGGCCAAGGGGGGCCGAAAGTTTTTCCTTTATATCTCAAAAAGTATTGAGAATTTGTGAGACGTCAAAGAAGCAAAGTTGTTCAAAATGACAAGCTTTATCTTATATTCAATTTTTCAAAATACGACGGGCGTCGTCACTTCCGGTCAAACCGGAAGTAGTCGGAAAACGCTTATTTGTTGCGTTCTTGACAGTTAAAGCTTGGTAACAATGTCTCTGGGAGCAATAAAATTAATTTTTGTCCGTCGTCGTCACTTCCGGTCAAACCGGAAGTACCAGAAAGTGGCTTATTTTCGCAAAATTAACATGAATTTAGAGGAATCAAACCACTTTTGGATGTTATTTCTCATTTTTGTGAAAAATTAAAGCCACTTCCGGTCAAACATGACGGAACATACTCGTTGCTTTGCAACGAGCTCGGCTCTAGTTTATTATTATTATTGTTTTTTTTTCTTACCGATTTTGTGCACGCGATTTCTCGGAAAAGGCTCGAAGTTTTCATGAAACTTTCAGGACTGATGGAACATCAATCAAACCTGATATATAATTTTTTATTTTTATGACGTTAACTTCCGGTTTCGAGATTTCCGCGATTTAGTGATTTTCAGAGGGTCACATAATTGTCCAGCACTTTTCTCAAAAGTGCTTTTAGATAGAAACGTAAGATTTTCAGCGATGATAGAGCAACATGTGCTGATGTGACACACACCTTTCTTAATCTTTTTGTGCAGCACGTCGGCGCCGCTATGGCTCGAAAAAAGACTTATCGTGAATTTCGAAATTTTTCACACATTTTTGGCAAGATCTTTTTACACGTTAATATTTTGTAAAGACATATAGAACAAAAGTTGTGAAGAATGTGACGATCTTTCGAAAAATATCAACGAAAGGGGCTGGCCCCTATAATAAAGGGTCAAAAGGGGTTAAAAGTTTTTCCTTTATATCTCAAAAAGTATTGAGAATTTGTAATACGTCAAAGAAGCAAAGTTGTTTAAAATATTAAACTTTATCATTATGGGATCGTCAAATTACGTCCGGTGCCGTCACTTCCGGTCAAAAGGGTTGTCAAAAATTGCATATTTTTGCCTTTCTTGAAAGGTTTTTGGGTAACATATGTCACTGGGAGATTAAATCTTAATTTTCCGTTTTGCTAAACGTCATCATTCCGGTCAAACTGGAAGTAGCCAAAATGGCTTATTTTTGCAATAATTAACATAGATTTGAAGGATTAAACCATTTTTGGGCTTCATTTCTCATTTTTTTGAAAAATGAATGTTGCAGATGTACTTCCGGTCAAACAGGACGGAAGACCTACTCGTTGCTTTGCAACGAGCTCGGCTCTAGTTATTTTTCTTACCGATTTTGTGCACACGAGTTCTCGGAAACGGCTTCCTGGATTTTCATGAAACTTTCAGATCTAATAGATATTGATCTGAACCTTATTGGAAATTTTTTATACTGAGATCGTCACTTCCGGTCGTGAGATATGGACGTTTTTACGATTTTCAGAGGGTCTCCTTGTCCTGGTAACTCCTCCTAAATGACTTGAGAGATTGAGTTGAGATTTTCAGTGTAGATAGAGGATGAATTGTAGAAGTGCCATTTTGAGACTATATCTATCCAGTGCAAAAGGCACCAAAGCTCACCTGGGTTTAAAAAATGGCTCAAAAATATCTCACATAATTTGACACATTTTGTTTCATATCTTCATACATGTTCAAAATTTGTTAAATTATATTGAAGAGAAAATGTGCAAAATCACAAAACCTTTCATTTGATATCAAGAAAATGGGACTGACCCCTCAAATTAGGGGCTCAGAGGGGCCAAAAGTCTTTTATCTTTAACTCTCTAATGATCAATATTTTGTTATACATTACTGAAGCAAAAGTATTTATCTTAACAATTTGCAACAATATATGATACAATTTTGATCATATGTTACGTAATTAGGGGTCACAAGGGCCAGAATGTCAAATCTTTGACGCTTTATATCTCAAAAAGGGGGAATATTTTGATAAGCAATATTGAGCAAAAGATAGTCAGAATAATGTTCTAAACAGTATGCATACTTCAAATTTTTGTAAAACGGCCCCTTTAAGGACTTGTAGGGGTGGCCCCTAAATATTTCAAATAAGCATATCTCCACAACGAATAGAAATCTCTGAATAAGTGCTGAATAAAAAATCTTCAAAATCACGAGACCTTTCATTTGATATCAAGAAAATAGGGCTGACCCCTCAATTTAGGGGCTCAGAGGGGCCAAAAGTCTTTTATCTATAACTATCTAATGATCAATATTTTGTTATACATTACTGAAGCAAAAGTATTTATCTTAACGATTTGCAACAATATATGATAAAATTCTGATCATATGTTACGTAATTAGGGGTCACAAGGGGCCAGAATATCAAATCTTTGACGCTTTATATCTCGAAAAGGGGGAATATTTTGATAAGCAACATTGAACAAAAGATGGTCAGAATAATGTTCTAAACAATATGCATACTTTGAATTTTTGCTAAACGGCCCCATTAAGGACTTGTGGGGGTGGCCCCTAAATGTTTCCATTTAGCATATCTGAACAACCAAAAGAAATCTCTGAATAAGTGTTGAACAAAAAATCTTCAAAATCACAAGACCTTTCATTTGATATCAAGAAAATGGGACTGACCCCTTAAATTAAGGGGTCAGAGGGGCCACGAGTCTTTTATCTATAACTCTCTAATGATCAATATTTTGTTATACATTACTGAAGCAAGAGTATTTATCTTAACGATTTGCAACAATATATGATACAATTTTGATCATATGTTACGTAATTAGGGGTCACAAGGGGCCAGAATGTCAAATTTTTGACGCTTTATATCTCGAAAATGGGGAATATTTTGATAAGCAATATTGAACAAAAGATGGTCAGAATAATGTTTTTAACAATATGCATACTTTGAATTTTTGCTAATCGGCCCCATTAAGGACTAGTAGTAGTGCCCCTAAATATTTCCATTTAGCATATCTCCACAACGAAAAGAAATCTCTGAATAAGTGTTGAACAAAAAATCTTCAAAATCACAAGACCTTTCATTTGATATCAAGAAAATGGGACTGACCCCTCAAATTAGGGGCTCAGAGGGGCCAAAAGTCTTTTATCTATAACTCTTAAATTATCAATATTTTGTTATACATAACTGAAGCAAAAGTGTTTATCTTAACGATTTGCAACAATATATGATACAATTTTAATAATGTGTTACGTAATAAGTGGTTACAAGGAGCCAAAATGATATATTTTTTCTGCTTTATGTCTCGAAAAGAGGGAGTATTTTTATAAGCCATATTGAACAAAAGATGTTCAGAATATCGTGATAAAAAACAGAAACTTTAAAATTAATGAAGGAAAACTTATTGTCATTCTTTTTTAACGAATATCTCAGTCAAAATCACATCTCATCTTATCGAAAAATTCAACGGAAGACCTACTCGTTGCTCGCAACGAGATCTCATCTAGTTATTATTATTTTTTTCTGTCGATATTTTGTGCAGACGATTTCTCAGAGATGCTTGGACGGATTTATATGAAATTTTCAGGGATGATGTATCATGATCTGAAGTTAATATGTTTTCTTTAATTTTTCGAAATTCACTTCCGGTCGTGAATTATCGGCCTTTATTTGGACTTTTAGTGACCATTTTGTCCAAACAAAAACTCAAAAACGACAAAAGCTAGAATGTTGTCCTTTTCAGGACTAATAAAAGACATATTGTAGTTTTGCACCTGTACTTTCAAATCTTCCGGAAGTGAATAGTATGGAAGCTCGGTAGGGGTCGAAATCTAGGACACGAATTATGAGTGATTTTTTTGAGACATTTTGCACCATATCTCTTAAAGTATAAATATTTTGTGAAAACATACTGAACAATATTTGTGAAGAATGACAAGATCTTTCATATGATATCAAGAAAAAAGTGCTGACTCATCACACTAGGGGCCAAGAGGGGCCAACAGTCTTTAATCGATAACTCTTTATCAGTCAATATTTTGTTATACATTTCTGAAGCAAAAATGTTTATCTTAACATTTTACAACTATATATTATAATTTCAATGTCGTATAATACATGATTAGGGGCCAAAAGGGGCCAGAATGCTAAATCTTTGACGCTTTATATCTCGAAAGTGAGAAATATTTTGATAAGTAATATTGAACAAAAGATGTTCAAAATAATGTTCTAAACAATATGCAACCTTTCAATTATCGCTAAACGTCCCCGTTAAGGAGTTGAAGGGTTGGCCCCTAAATATTTCTTTTGCAAATAACTCGAAAACGAAAGAGAATCTCTGAATAGTTGTTGAACAAAAAGTGTTCAAAATTAAAAGAGCTTTAAGACGAAATCAAGAAAAAGGGGCTGGGCACTCAAATTTGGGGCAAAAAGGGGCCAAAAGTTTTCAATCAATAACTCTTTATCAGTTAATATTTTGTAATACATTACTGTAGCAAAGATGTTTATCTCAACAATCTACAACTATATATTATGATTTTTATGTCGTATGTTACATAATTAGGGGCTACAAGGGGCCAGAATGCTAAATCTTTGACGCTTTATATCTCAAAAGGGAAAAATATTTTGATAAGTAATATTGAACAAAAGATGTTCAAATTAATGTTCTAAACAATATGCAACCTTTCATTTTTTGCTAAACGTCCCCATTAAGGAGTTGAAGGGTTGGCCCCTAAATATTTCTTTTGCTAATAGCTCAAAAACGAAAAAGAATTTCTGATTAATTGTTGAACAAAAAATGTTCAAAATCTTAACAGCTGTACGATGAGGTCATGAAAAAGGGGCTGGGCACTCAAATTAGGGGCCAAAAGGGGCTAAAAGTCTTTTTTCGATAACCCTTTAACAGTCAAAATTTTGCTATATATTACTGAAGCAAAAATGTCTATCTCAACAATCTACAGCTATATATCATAATTTTTATGACGTATGGTACATAATTAGGGGCCACAAGGGGCCAGAATGCTAAATCTTTGACGCTTTATATCTCGAAAGGCAGAAATATTTTGATAAGCAATATTGAACAAAAGATGTTCAAAATTATGTTCTGAGCAATATGCAACTTTTCATTTTTGCTAAACGTCCCCATTAAGGAGTTGAAGGGTTGGCCCCTAAATATTTCTTTTGCTAATAGCTCAAAAACGAAAAAGAATTTCTGAATAGTTGTTGAACAAAAAATGTTCAAAATCTTAAGAGCTTTAAGATGAGATCCTGAAAAAGGGGCTGGGCACTTAAATTAGGGGCCAAGAGGGGCCAAAAGTTTTCAATCAATAACTCTTTATCAGTTTATATTTTGTAATACCCGGTACATTTCTGAAGCAAAGATGTTTATCTCAACCATCTACAATTATATATTATGATTTTTATGTCGTATTTTTCATAATTAGGGGCCACAAGGCGCCAGGATGCAAAATCTTTGATGCTTTATATCTCCAAAGGCAGAAATATTTTGATAAGCAATATTGAACAAAAGATGTTCAAAATAATGTTCTGAACATATGCAATTTTTCATTTTTTGCTAAACGTCCCCATTAAGGAGTTGAAGGGTTGGCCCCTAAATATTTCTTTTGCTAATAGCTCAAAAAATGAAAAGAATTTCTTAACAGTTGTTGAATAAAAAGTGATTAAAATCTTTAGAACTTTAAGATGATATGAAGAAAAAGGGCTGAGTCCTAAAATTAGGGGCCGTTAGGGGCCAAAAGCCGATTTTTAAAGTCTTTAATGTTCAATGTCTTTTTACAGATTGTGGTAAATCATTATTTTTGAATGAAAATCTCAATCAAAATCTTTTCTCATCTTATCAAGAATTGGACGGAAGACCCACTCGTTGCTCGCAACGAGATCGTATCTAATTAAGGTCTTCCGACTTCCTTCGGAAGACCTTATTGTTTTCCTTCTGTTTTATATTATTATTATTATTCTTTTTTCATAGTACAGCCGATATCTCAGCTATGCGTGGACAGATTTCAAAGATTTTCTCAAGGAAGATGCATCATGAGAATATCTCCAGACGTGTTTTTCATTTTTTCGAAAATCCCTTTCGTTCGCGATTTTGGGGGATTTTTGTATTTTTTAAAAGGCATTTTGTCCAGCAGTTTTCTCGAGAACGGCTAAAGATATGAAAGTGAAACTCACTGAGGTGATAGAACATCGAACTCCGTTATGGGCAACGACCTTTATTTTTCGTCATCGGCACTTCCGGTCGCAAACGGAAGTGAATTCAAAAAGTCCCATTTTTCAACTTTTTTGTTTTTCAATATTTTTCTTTAGGATTTACAGGGTTTATAGTGTGTCTTATGAGAATTCTAAATATGTGTTCAGTATTTTGATGCGTGCATAGATTGAAACGATATGACCGAACCAAACTTTGTCCCACTGTCGGGGGTTCGAATCCCGCTGTTGACGTTGCAAAAATTTTTTCTTTGTTTTTGTCTTTTTTCTTTTGCAAATTACTTTTCTCTCTTTTATTACATGTATGGAAGATTTTGCCGAATTTTAAAAGCTATATTTTGAGATATTTTGTGAAATAATTATAATAATTATGATCTGTGTTGAGAGACTACATTAAATGAACGTAAACGAAAAAACACATTCTGAAATCTATTTCTTGTGATGACACAGCATAGAACTCTAAAGAAAAGTGGGTCGGAAGACCTGCTTGTTGCTCTAGCAACAAGATCGCATCTAGTTATTATTATTATTTTTCTTCCTGGGAAAATTTTGTCCGCGAGTGATCTTGTAAACTACACATCCGACTAAGGTAAAATGTTTTTAGGGTCAGTAGACATGTTATGTAGATTTGCCGAACAAAGGTCATTTTGCGCGCACGTGCTTGCAAGAGCGCGCACGTGCAACAATGAAATGACCGATTTAATTGATATAGGCGTAACTTTTATAATTTTTGATGAAATGCTTTGAAACTCATAATGTAAGGATATATTAGTAATATAGACAAGATGACATGGTCAAAATAGCAAGATCTCACGCACATGCACGTGCGCTGCAATCTGATTGGCTATCACTAAAGTCTCAATATCTTTCTTGTTTTTTGACGAAATCCTTTGAAATTTTGAACATAGCCATGCGTTAGGATATCTTACAACATGATATATAGAAATTATCATGAAAACACGTGCATGCACGTGCGCTGCAATCTGATTGGCTGAAACTTGAAATGGCTATATCTCCTTTGTTTTTTGACGAAAAGCTTTGAAATTTAAAACAAAGTAATGCATTAGAATATCCTACAATATGATATAGAGAAATTTTCATAAAATCACGCGATTGCACGTGCGCTGCAATCTGATTGGCTGAAACTTTAAATGGCTATATCTCCTTTGTTTTTTTACGAAATGGTTTGAAATTTTAAACATAGTCATGCATTAGGATATCCTACAATATGGCATTGAAAATCACGCGATTGCACGTGTGCTGCAATCTGATTTGGCTGAAACTTTAAATGGCTATAACTCCCTTGTTTTTCAACCAAACAGGATGGGATTTAGAACATAGATAGATGTAAGGGACTCCTACAAGAAGGTATGATCATCTTGCACATGCACACAGTTTGTCTTTTTTAATGAAGCTTACAGGGAATACGGCACCAAAAGGGAGTTGGGGAGCGTTTGGGGAACATCTGTAACGGTCTCCGTTACAATTAGCACTAGTTATTATTATTATTATTCCTGGGAAAATTTTGTCCACGAGTGATCTTGTAAACTATACATCCGACTTAGGTGAAACCTTTTTAGGGTCAGTAGGCATGTAATGTAGAGTTGCCGAACGAAGGTCATTTTGCGCGCACGTGCTTGCAAGAGCGCGCACGTGCAACACGTTAAATGGCCAATTTAATGTATTTTACCTTAACTTTTCTATTTTTTGATGAAATGCTTTGAAACTTATAATGTAATGATATATTAGTAGTATAAACAAGGTGACATGGTCAAAATAGCAAGATCTCACGCGCATGCACGTGCGCTTTGCTCTGATTGGCTGAAACTAAAGTCTCAATATCCTTCTTGTTTATTGACGAAATCCTTTGAAATTTGGAACATAGCCATGCATTAGGATATCCGACAACATGATATATAGAAAATATCATGAAAACACGTGCATGCACGTGCACTGCAATCTGATTGGCTGAAACTTTAAATAGCTATAACTCCCTTGGTTTTCAACCAAACAGGATGGGATTTGGAGCATAGGTATATTTAATGGACTCCTACAAGAACGTATGGTCACCATGCACATGCATACATGTGCTTGTACGTGCGCTGCAATCTGATTGGCTGAAACTTTAAACAGGTATAACTCCCTTGGTTTTCGACCAAAGGGGATGGGATTTAGAACATAGATAGATGTAATGAACTTCTACAAGAAGGTATGGTCACCATGCTCATGTATGCACGTGCGTGCAAGTGAAATGGGTAAAATCAAAAATACACTTCAATGAGTGTTTTTTTTTTAGCTTTTTTTTTATACTTTTGGATTAAATACTTTAATATTTAGCATATTAAAATATATAAATTGTGTAGACAATAGAATATGGTCATTATGCACATGCATTCACATGCGCAAGTGTGCAATGATAAAATTTGAATGAACATGGTACACTTCTGGGTAAACGTTGTTAAAGTCTCCAATGCATAGAGTTTGTCTTATTTAATTACGCTTACAGGGAATATGACTATAAAAGGGAGTTGGGGAGCGTTTGGGGAACATCTGTAACGGTCCCCGTTACAATTAGCACTAGTTTTAATCAGGATTGTGATCCTCTTCAAACAATCAATCGATATTATCATTCACAGAAGAATGATGTATGAAAAATCTTGGCAATTAGCAAAAAATTTAAAATATATACTTAATGCTTATTTATAAGTTTTGAAAATTTGATCAATTCCTAGGGAACGTATAATTAGCTGTGAAAAAACTTATTAAATTTGAATTTGTCCAATTTGTCGATTATTATTTTGAGCGTTTGAAAAGTTTAAATTAAAATACACATTATGTGCAAATGAGACCAATGGCCAAGTTTAATTGCTGGATGTAAACAATGTTTTTGAAAACAGTATGCATTTAAATAACAATAGAAATGTGACAAAACTGTTAGACCCACGTCTCAAAAGCTAGTGTCGCTCCGCATTATTTAATACTTTCATGTAATATAATATACCAAAACCTGCTCTTAAGACATTGTTTAATACCTATAAAACATAAATTTTATGAATTTTAGAGTTTTATTTTGCGCAAAACATCGGGATCCAACTCTCATAGCTTAAGTGCAGTCATTCTTTATGAGAAGTGACTATCAGAATCATTCTGAATCAGAAACTCGTCAAAGGGTGTTCACCAGTAATGGACGCATCTTTTAAAATGTTAGAATCGTGATTACTCTTTCCGTTTTGTTCACATTTTTCCTTTACACCTTCCTTTACATGTAGCTTTGCATTCATTGTTTTTTTCTTATGATATATCCCTTACATAATAACGATAGTTTACTCATTGCCTTGATTGATTGAGCCATCCATCAATTTATTAACAACCTAAGAATCCAGGCATATCCACTCTAAGCGAACCAAAATCAAACAATTTTGTCAAATCAAGATTCTTTTAAAAATTTACTTGTCATAATGTAATAACAATAATTTTATTGACTTGCTATATATAAACTTTAGGATTTTTTAAAACTGAAATTAAATTACATTTTTAAAAAAATCACGAAATCGTAAAAAAAAAAACAAGGATAAAGATATGCTGTGTCAAAACTGCTTTTTATATATAGGTGAAATTGAAGATGTAGCACGTGAAATATGTATTTCCGAAGAAAAAAAATGTTCTTCTAGGATTCGGGGTTGAATATTGTGAGTAGAAATGATGTTAATAACATATTTTTGTCAAATCGGAGGCCTGATTATTACTCATCATGAAATGTTACGTTGGAGAACAGAAATCTGCAAGATAACCATTCACTTTGTAGAGATTCAAACGTAAATAAAAGACGCTGAAAGTCACTTAAGAAAACAAAAGTTCAAACAATAATTGTTTACAACGCATTTCATTAGCAATGTACAAATTACATTTTTGAACGCACTGAGACTTTAGATTACATGTGATATTGCATCATTAATTTATCCAAGCATATTTCAATTTTAATACTCAGCATTGAATACCTGAGCTACATTGACTTCTGTCTTTTGAGGAGAGGACTTTGTTGTCGGAAACGATGACTCAAGAAAGGTACTCATGTTAACCTTGAATAAGATGAAGTAATTCAAAGCAGCAGACTTTCTCTTCCAGATTCTGAGTTGATCAAATGTTCTTGAACTGTTGTTCTCGTTAGAGGACAAGTAAGCGATAAAAGGATATTTAGATATTGATTTTTCTGGTGCAAAATAAAGATATTTGAATGTCGTTTTCTGCCCAATAACAAAGAGCGTAATAAAACCTCTTTTATGAATAAATTATGGTGCCCGGATAGGGTCATCTGCTAAAACTCGACAGCGCGATCAGATAAACACACTGTTGCGCTAATAGACTACACGCTGTTACGATAACACGAGTTCGCACAACACGAGTTGGCGATAACACGCTTTCAAGCAACATGCCGTCGCGCTAACACACAACACCCGTCGCGAGTTGTGTGTTAGCACGTTGGCGTGTTGTGCAACCTCGTGTTAGCGTGATAGCGTGTTGTGTGTTAGCGTGTCAGCCTGTTGAGCAAACTCGTGGTAGCGTGACAGCGTTGTGTGTTATAGCGCGACAGCGTGTTTTTCTGAACGCGCTGTTGAGCAAATGGCCCTATCCGGACACCATAATAAATGCTCAGTCTGACTCATTTTAAGAATAAAAGATTTGAAAAATTGTATTCTGCAACCCCGCAGCATAGTCCGTTTAATGGTTTAGAGACCACCTTGTTACCTATACAATTTTTAAAAATGGTCATTATAAAATTAGATATTTTAGATTACTGTAGGAGAAATTAAATTTGTAATTCTAAATAAGTAAGTTAAAATTTCAATGAAATCCATGCATCATTTAAGATATATTATAGCTGCATTTCAAAGATTTTCCTGCACCATTAAAAAAATTATCTCGAAGTCGCACATGCTCTACCACATTTAAAGATATGGTTTAAATTTTTTTTGCATTTTTATTATTATTTTTAAGACTTCAGATTCTGTTCTTAGAAATCCTATAAACTTATATAAGTGTTCATTGAAACTTAAAGAGTAATATTTCGACCGTGTTTGAATGAATTTGAAAAAGCTTTAAATAGTAAATACATTGATGTGTTTGTTTAATTTTGTCCCTGTACGTCATAATTTAGGAGAAAAATAAAATTAAAATAAATGCACCAGTTCAAATATCTGGGTATGCATATAACAAAGGCCACAGTAGAACGTTTCCCTTTTCTATTATTGAGCATTCACATATTTTTCAGTTGAACAAGTGGCCATGAAATGACGATCAATAAATAATCATTGATGAAAATGCTTTCAAAAGCCATTCAATGGTCATAGGGTCAGGCATCTAGGACAGACTCATATCTTTAGCCTTAAAGATCAGACGACATGTTTCTCGATCAAACATAACTTTTGCCTAGGATTTGAAAATGAAGAATTGATACTCAAACAAATTTCCTCACCTGAAAATAAAATACTTAACAAGACATTTGTGCAACACACTAGAGGGTGTTTTTCATAAAATCTTATTTAAAATCACATGAGTTGTCAATTTTACTTTTTATTGCACTTACTAAAAAATATTGTCTATTATGTTCATAATTATCATTAGTTGTCAATTTTTTTATTGTTCAAAAAATATTGTAACTTAATTTATTATGTTCATAATTATCATTATCTTTTTTTTTTGTTCTAAATTGTTTATAATATGTACTTTTACGAAGTGCAACAATAAAATGTAATATTGGCATTTCCAGTGATTTAAAACAAGCTTATTTAAGAACACCACGTGTATATATGACAAAACTTAATGATAAACGTGCTGACTTTAACCTTTCTATCATCATATTCCCTTATTTATGTCGCATTATATCCTTATTAACTGCAAATGGAGTGTATCGCTATTGATTCCTTACACAAAAACCATAATCTACTTAAAATTATACACTTTCAGTTCTATGGTCGATACAATGACGCTATAGATCCCGTAATGTAAAAATTGTGCAATTTACTGCGCAAGATTTTTTCACACTAATTGGGAGAATTTCACTTTTTCAACATTGGTAAATCATCTTCCTTTCATCCCTTAATTCCAGACACATTCTTAAACCGATTTTTATATTTATCCTCCTCTTAACCCTTTATAATCGCCTCTACACTGGCTTGATTTGAATTGTCTGAGGACTTGCAGAAAATTCTAATTTAAGCGAGTTTATCTTTTTTTCTAGAAAGGGTTTATAAATGTACAATTGAATTTGAATGAAATGAAGTATGGGAGGATAGCACTTTAAGGGCATGTTAAGTTCATTTATCATAATAAATTTCGCTCATATTCGTTCTTTCAAAGAAAAACATGAAAATAGAATTAATATTATATAAATACTCCATGCGGTTGAAGGTAACCTTGAAAATTTCTACCCCAGGAGAACCATTGTCAGTCAAGTTCATAATGAATTTCTCGAGGTGAAAATTCTCCACGTTACTCTCACCTATATGCTGTAGTTTTTTTTTTTTTATATTAAACTGAATGTTTTATACAAATAAATATGACACTAAACCGTGCGATCATAAATTCTGCACAGTCAATATTTTTTGGAATATCACCCGTCGTCAAGCAGTGTTGACATTTGCTTCGCTGGAGGGTGTGGTTTCATAATTCAGAGGGTAATAGTTTTTTTTCAAATGTTTCTCGACGAATTAGATTCAACTAATTTACATGAAGTAATATACCGGGTTAACAACTCGCACATAAATCTTTTATGCATTCAACTTCATGGAATCTAAGGCTGTTAGGGGTGAAATACCTTAAAGGAATTGCAACTAGACAAAGTATAATAGAAAATCACTCACAGATCGGATAACTTGAAAATTAAAAATATATCAGATAAGATTTTAGAACTAAGGTTGTTCGAGAGCGCAGTCAGAATTACAAAAGAATTTGACAGTTTTATACCTCGATTGTTTTTACGGACCATCTAGAAAAAAAATATTACATAAAAGTAGCAAAAAGAAAAAAACCTTACCAGCTCAGCTGCCAACAGAAAAAAACAGCTGGTAAGTCTAAAAAAAATAGAAAGTCGACTTTGGAAAGTGATTTGAAAACGTATTTTTTAATAAAAAACTATAGCTAGTTGTTCTTGAATTTTAGCAATAAGTAAACGTTTGGAGACGAACAGACCAAGAATGAATAGTTTTATAGATTGCATT
>NW_026922159.1:0-19284 GCF_032062105.1 Saccostrea cuccullata | reverse complement strand
ATGCCTATAAAATTGATCAAAAAGTATATATGCTGACGTTGGCTTTGTCGCAATAATAATCTCATTCTGCTTTTCATTAAAGGAAACTAAATATAGTAAAACTCGTTTAGTGCGAACGCAGATACAGCAAATTCATGGATAAAGCAAAGTTTTTCGGAGATCCGTGCAAAATTGTTTACAATTCTTTGTAAAATTTTACGGTTATAAGGAACACTTATATAACGAATTTACAGATATAGCGAATTGATTTTGAGTTCCGTAGAGAATAAATATAATGAAATTTACATCTTTTACAAAGAATTTTCATTTATTATTTTAATATAAAATTCATTTCATAATTAGACCTTAATTATTCAAAGATGTTTTGTAATAATTGTTTTTCTAACATATTCGGTAGCAAAACTTGAAAGAAAACGTGCAAATTGCGAATTTGCTATATATGTATATACATGTAGTTATACGGATTTGTTATACGGATATGAAAAATTACGGATATAGCCAATTGAATTCACAGGTCCCCAGCACAGGCACCTGACGTTACTTATTTTTCTTTTAATAAAAAAACATACACATACCTAATAATAAACAAGGTAACCATCGAAAACCGCCATCTTGGATTCTCGAAGTAGGTCATCAATTGTATTTTCGTCTGAAACTCCGTCAAATAAATTCCCTGCAACCATATTCTTTCTGTGGGCAGTCTTTCGAGGTCTAAACTTACGGATACTGCATCCAACAAGGCGCATCACACTTGCAAATATTGAAAATCACTTGTCAAACTCGACCTACTGCTTCAACATTCCGAGAAATCGCCAAAGGGGGCCGGAAGTTTACATACGACTTGAAATTCTTAGGGAAAGAACTTTTTTGATTGGTCAATATATTTGTACGATTTATTTTTAAAAATAACCGGCGAAAGTTAGTACTTATTCCAAAACAATAATTCAGACAATAATACAACGTACTATACATGAAAGAACATTCATTTTATTTCTCTCAAAATTATTTCGATATAGCTTGATCAAAGCGATTATATTCTGTAAATGTCAAAGATCGGCCTGATCATGCTAGC
Organism: Saccostrea cuccullata; assembly: GCF_032062105.1. NCBI lineage: Eukaryota > Metazoa > Mollusca > Bivalvia > Ostreida > Ostreidae > Saccostrea > Saccostrea cuccullata. The sequence continues at coordinate 18,212 of NW_026922159.1, read as the reverse complement.
TGATCAATGAACATTTTCGAGACAAATTGAGTCGGTTGTAAGTCCCTACTTACATGCACTAAATATAATTAATAACACTGTCATTATTGATGCCCTGATTGAGCGCTATCCGTGGAGAAGATTGACTTTATTTAAAGTATGTACGCACGTATGTGAAAAGGGGGGTCCACACTAAAATTATTCCAGGGAGTGTTGAGATCTGCAAATTTTATGCATTGAAAAAAGTAGTGGCATGGGGACATTTTTATTTTTTTTTTCTTGGTGACAGATTATACAAATACATGTTGTATAGGCTTATATTTTATTTCATTACATATCCTTTTATCAGTGTGATCCCTCTCCTTTTTCAATTAAGCATATGCCAGGTATATATGTATATATATAACTGGATGGTTTGCAGTCTATTGTTTTTGAAAACGATTCAATTAAGTTCTAGATGAGATGATTTGTTGTTGATTTTTTTCAAGCACCCCCCTCTTTTATTCAAATTTTTTTTTCGAACGCAACGACCTGTATAGATTGATACAGTATATTTTACTGGTATATTTATAAGAAGTCTTTTATTTTTCCCATTTTGTATTTTTTTTTTCTACAATCGAAATATTTATTCAAATTTCAAAGTAACTATAACACGTCGCTTTAGATCCACCACAAAACCGACACATACGAAATTCCCATTAGCATATTGATGTAAACTTCCGGCCCCCTTTGGCCATTTCTCGGAAAGTTGAAGCAGTAGGTCGAGTTTGACGAGGGATTTTCAATATTTGCAAGTGTGATGCGCATTTCTGGCTGCAGTGTCCGTAAGTTTAGACCTCGAAAGACTGGCCACAAAAAGAATTTGGTTGCAGGGAATTTATTTGACGGAGTTTCAGACGAAAATACAATTGATGACCTACTTCGAAAATCCAAGATGGCGGTTATCGATGGGTACCTTGTTTATTATTAGGTATGTGTATGTTTTTTTTTATTAAAAGAAAAATAAGTAACGTCAGATGCCTGTGGTCCCCAGGTCTGCGCTATAAACAATTTTTACTGTAGTCTCATTCAACCAAAACTTAGCTGTCTCCGTAAATTTCGACGAGCAGAAGGTCTCGCTAGGATACACAATAGCGTAAATTAAAATTGTAACCGATCCGATAGAGGACGTTGTCTTGTTTTCATTTGATGACCTCTTTGAACACAAATGTTATATTTTTAATTCTTCTATTGGATTGTGATTTTATATAAAAGAAATCTGAACTTATATTAGAGATCGAAAAGAAGAATTTACTATAACGATCGATAAAAAATACTATGAAGGTAGGGTAACTAATTTCACTTTTGCTTTAGACAATAACTTTGGACAGGTATTTTATCTCACACTCACCCATAACCGTTGAGCTAATACCGTAAACAACTCCTTTCTGGTTGCTATTACTTGTAAATATTAAACTTTTAACTCTTTTTAAATCTATATTTATATATCATATACATGTATTTGTATCAGTTGTAGAGATGTATTCTTTTCAGCGAATTTTATTAAATTGGTAAGCCTTGTTGTGGCTTTTCAAATGCTATCACAAATATTTACCAGACTCTCTGCTCGTCGAAGATGTACGGAGATAGCCGAGTGTTTGAATAATTCATACATGTAACTCAGGCAGCTGTTCATTGAAAGAAATGTAGCAAAATTGCACGTAGTTTAAACCAATGTCATAGATTTAAAAATGTTTATTTTTCAACATATAATGATGAAATTATGATACGTTTTCTGTTTGAGAAGATCTGAAACCAGTGACTTCGATCGTCAGATAAAACTTTTATTAGATATAATTATGTATAAATAACATAAACATAATATACCTTGTAGAACTGCATGTTATCACACCGAGATAAGGAGTAGTAGAATAGTTTGTCTTCTTTACGTACTGGCGCCCACCTTCACACCCATTCCAGATATCGTCATACTCAAAGCTATACTGCAACAAACAGTGGCTTGATTCTAAGCATTCTATTGCAAGATGTAGAGAAAGTTATGCATCATACTTGAACATATTAAGGTTTTACAACTGTTGATGATATTGAAGACAATCAATTGTCTTAGTTTTACTAAAATGTAAAAACTCAGTTTTCTAATGTAAAAGAAACTCTCTTCATAAAACTCCATTTAAATTGCAGTGAATCTAAGTTATTACACATTTAAAGCAATGCAATCGTGACAAAATTCTGTAATAATTGTTTTTCAGGTACTTTATGGGGGTCATGTTTTATCTGAAACTATAATTTGCCTTACTTCTTAATATTAGATATAAAATATAAAGTACTAAGGTATAAGATGTATTTTTAAACATTATTTCTTGAAATAAACATCAAGTTCATTAACCTTAAGCCTCGAATATTTTTAGGTTAATATGAGTTTGAGTGTATAACAAACCTTGAACTTGACGTTTGGCAAGATCTTTGACCATGGAAGTGATATTTTTTAAGTCTTCCCTCATTTTCAGTGTGGTTTTGTTGTAGTTGACTATCATTCGTTGTGTTTCAGATCGTATTCTTTCACTCTTATTGTGCATGACACCCAGTCTACCTTGAATCTTTCCAAGCTCAGATACTAAATCCCTCACTGTCTTTTCTGTAATTCAAAGAAACTGAAGTACAGAAAGTTTTTCTAGTATATTATCTTAACAAATTGAGAAAGTATTCTGTAATTATCAATGAAATATATGGAGATAACGAACAGTATTCGAGCTCAAACTTCCATGAAACAATACAAAACAGTATAAAATCTATTTTTACTGAACAAGTTAAATATAGGACTGTTTGGTAAGCCAAAAGTCCACAAAGCTCAAGTAAAGCATACTGCTACATGCCATCATAGATAGCAAGTAACTTTCTAAACGTCTGAATGAGATAAAAAAGAAAATGACAACTATCAGTTTGTTGATTGATTGATTGATTAATTATATATTGTTCAACGTCCCTCTCGAGAATTTTTTCACGCATATGGAGACATCACCGTATGCCGGTGAAGGGCTTCAAATTTTGACCTTTACTCGGCACTCAGGGTCATTGAGCAATAAGGGATCCTTATCGTGCCAACGATAAACTATGCAGTTTCAGTTTTTCAGAAATTCACAGGGCCAAATAAGGCAAAAGTGAACCTTGTTCTTTACACTTAGCTTTAAATCTGCATCTCAACTTGTATGCCGTTAAGAATCATATACTAAGCAATAAATATGAGAAGGAATTTCACGTATTGCCATTATCTACCCTTAAAAACAATAGATTTCTGCTTTGGATTCCTAAAGTTAAATTTAATATCTTACAAATATTATCATTATGATCAAAAGAAATAAAAAAAAAAATTGGATGACCTACAGTCCAAGCATTCACAATTTAGATCACGAAGTAGTGAAAAGGACAATTTCGTAATTAATTATGCCACAGATTGTTTGGAACAACAGGAACGATCCTGAGCAAGTGCTTGTTCCTTATGGTCAAGATTTTGTGAACGACCTTTGACTATTTTTTGGTGCTAGATCAATTATGACGTCATAATTGATTAAAGCTTAAATTTTCCCGTACTTTACAGCTATAATTGAAGTTATAGAAAATGAAGCATTTTCATGGTATTTAATTTGAAATCATGCGAAAAGTAACCTCGAAATCTATATTCAATTTGATATCATTTTGAAGTGGGGGTTTAAAGAAGAAACACTGCCGTTTTTTATGAGATTCTAGGCAATATTGATACATTTCTTTTATCTGAGAGGGAAAAAAAGTCCGAAATTTATACCTGACTTTCTTCGTCTTATTATTTAAAATTACATTTGAAAATATGTTTTTTCGTCCATTTTATAAAACAAATTATGTCCTGATATACTTAATTTTACCAAGCTATATTTGTAAAGGATCATTAAAAGAATTACAAAGAATCAAGTTTGAAAAATCTGTAGGCACATTTCATTTACTAGATCTTGACCTTATGTACATTATTGTATATAATGATTATGATATAGACAGCTGTACATACCGTGGATGCCGTACTTAGAATTGATTTCGTCAGTATAATTATGGAGAAGTCCCACAGAATTATTTACATTAAGTATGTCATTCTGTATGTTTACTATTCTTTCAGAAGTGTCATCTTGTTTAGATTCAGTGTCTTGTTCTAATTTACTAAACATCGTTTTATATTCAAGCTGTGCCTTCACTATCCTTTCAGATGTGTTATTATGGTTAAATTTCATCTTCTGTTCTATTTCACTAAGAGTCTTTTCATATTCACGCTGGTAGTTTATTATCCTTTCCGATGTGTCGTTTTGGTTAATTTTCATCTGTTTTATTTCACTCAACATTTTGTCATGCTCATGTTGCTCATTTATTATTATTTCAGATGTATCGTTTTGGTACTGTTTCATCTGTGCTATTTTATTCAACATTTTATTATCTTCATGCCAAAGGTCATCGGTACTTTTTCTTATTTCTTCTGTGTTGGTTTTCATGGCTGCCATTTCATTTTTCAAGTTTATCATGTCACCGACCAGTGAATACACTTGTTTCAGCAATGATATCCTTATCAAAGTTTCTTGGTTTATCTGGTTCTGCAGACTGTTAATGGCAATTTCATTTGTTTGGCACGAGGATTTAACACTTATGCCATCTTCTGCCCTCTTTTCTGTCAGTGGCGAGTGAGAATCTACCACGGCAAATAATACCCACAGATATGCACAATTCAAAAATATCATCGTTCAAATGCTCAAAACACCAAGGTTAGACGTTGTAAAAGTCCTTCCAAACACAACACGCAAAATGGCGTGATTGGTACAAGTTTTAGTTATTTATAATGTATAGAGTTTTAGCACTTGTTTATTAAAAAAGATAGTCTTTCAAAGCAATGAATATGCATAAACACTTTGCATCTTAAGTACTTATTTCTTATTTGGTATTGTGAAGGAAAAATAAGTAAAATACCATGCCTTCAGCTTCATACCATGCGATTGTACTGATCAATGGTGACTTTCTCTGGTATACACTGCCTTCTTGAATCAAATTTCTGATATGAATCAAACCTTTGATTTTCATGTTTAATTGTGTATCAAGTGCACTCTTGTTTATAACGTTTATGAAAATATATATAATTATTTATTATAAAAGCAACTTGAACTGTAGGTTTTTTTCTGAATCTCCCCTTAGTTTGATTTTGAAGACAATATATAGAATGACTTCTTGTGATCTAATAAATGATAATTTTCACACAACACTTGTGTTATTTTATGTTATTATGGTTGAAACGTATGAAATAGAACTTTGCCAGAACACCAATTTTACAATCATAAAATTATTACTAGACATCAATAAAACATATAACTCGACAAGCTGCAATTTACTTCTGTATCTAAAAAGAACTTTCAGAAATTTCAGTTTCGGTATTATTAGTCCAGAATATGGAACAATTACAAACTCTGCGTAATAGAACCAAAATGGCATTTGAGAAACGTTACTCTCTCTTCAGGTGAATTTTGTAAAATTTAAAGAACGTTACTTAACATTGCTGTTTACCACAAGAATTTGATAGAAGTTGTTTCAATATAAATTTCAGATCCACTAAGGAAGTGATACTTGAGAATAAGATTCTGAGATAATCTGTTACAAGTACTGCTAGCTCTGCTTTTAAGATTTGCACTTTCAGTCGACCACTTAAAATAGTGTATTATACTCAAGTAGTGGCTATTAAGGAAGCTTGAATTAAGGAAGATCGAATTTAAAAAAAAAATGATATATTAAGCGAATAACTATCATTTGACAAAGAAAAAAATTCCTACATTTTGATTCAAAAATATTTTTATTTTTTTGTATATCTTTATATGGAGATTTTCTTCTAAAGGAGACAAAAATAGTCTAAAATGGACACAGCCACCCAGCCTCCTTTATTCCTATGGCCTTCTTTTGTTTTAATAAAAGCATGCTCTACATAATAAAGGTATTTGATGTATATAAAGCAATAATATTTTTTGAACATTCAAAATAGATTTTTGTACAGCTAGTTCAAAATCTTCATTTGTTTGATGGCGATGATCTTCACCTTGTTGAACTATTTTACAATTGTTAATTAACATAATTTCAATGATCTGCAGATGTACTTCATCAGCTGTTGATTTACAAAGTCATCTGTTCAAGACTTTTTTAAAAGTAGAATACAAAACACACCTTCACCGTATCTTTGTCACTACTGTTTTAATTGGGCTTCAGTTTCTCCAGAACACATACATATAGACTGATTTAAAACAATTCTGTATGTTACGAGTTAAGTGTATTTTTATGAGTTCCTTTTTAAGGGAAACATACCACAGAACTATACGTAGCAGAAATCTGGATGTTAATATGACTGGTAAATAGACGACAGCATAATTTCAAATCTGTACATGAGTAGAGAAATTGTGTTGAAATAAAATGACAGTTCTTTTTATACATTCTCTCTCTCTCTCTCTCTCTCTCTCTCTCTCTCTCTCTCTCTCTCTCTCTCTGAGGGAGGGCATGTGTGTGTAAGTTTAGGTGTTTTGAATATATGGAAAAATTATAAACAGCTATAGTAAGCCAATCTGCGCATATTGAAAAATGCTTTAACTTGAAAAACCAGGGCATGCCAAAAAGGTATTATATTTAACATTATGTTTAATTATGTAGTTTATCATAAAATTACTTCATGCACACTTTCAAATATTCTGTCATTCTGAGTGCTGCAATGTTTTTATTCAACGTATATATGATTCATTGTACAGTATAGATATTTCAAATTTTAGTGAAGATAATAGGAAGGTACCGTAAATCTGCAAATTTTTACTGTAGATAAATTTTTAGCAAATTTGTGAGTTCATTATATTCGCAAAATATTTTTCTTAAAAATAAATCACCAATAAGAAAATGTAAACAAACCAGTGGTCATTAGCAAAATTTTGAAATGTAAGAAAATCGACGTAAAAATTTCCAGATTTACGGTATTTGTTCAAGATTGATTTTCTGGGCATTTTCAAGAAAGAATAAATATGCTATCTTTAACTTCAATTCATCATTAGACTGTCCAATATGGTCAAAACATCTATTAACTGGAATAATGATCACAAAAATATGTTTTCATATTTTGTTTTTCAACATTAATATTGACAATCCGGTATCAGAACATCCTTGGAATTATTGAAAATAGATGGATATTACGATGCATATTTTTCATTTTAAAAAGAAACCTAAGCAAACAAGACAATTTAAAGCTGATTTTAAAATTATTTTTTCATAAAAAAAAGCTATGCAAAATTTTCCTTAATTTCAACTTTGAATATAATCTTTACTTCAGAGCCAATACGCCATTTTGGTTGTCTCATCCAATAAAATGCGAAAACATTGTTAGCTGCAAAGCCTTGGAAAAAGTCCAAAAACCCGTTCAACAGAGCTAGCGCTCGCGAACATTTCTGGTGAAAGTATAAGGGATTTTAGGGAGCGTTCGCGAACATTCGCTCTGTAGAACAGGCCTCAGAAATGCATGCCGTACAATTTATCAAGGAAGAGGTGAATTTAAGTGAAATTCTGTAATAGGTGGCAGAAGATAGTTTTGGATTAAGTACCGGTCACAAAGTAGAAAAAATAGAGAAACCTACGATTTGAATATAATAGGTATTTTTATAGCTAGAATATTTTATGGGTGCATTTGGAGGGAATTGATGGCCTTGTTTATATTATTGAAATATGAAGTAACACGCAGGGAAAAACGGCTAACGAAAATCGACCAAAAAACCCCCCGAATATATTACCCTTTTTGTTTCTTTACAGAAATACATCAATTTAACGAAAAGAATGTGTTAGAATCTCATTCGATACTCTAATGTCAAAGAGCACATGTGTACACTTAATACGTCGAATAGAGATTATTCTAAATCTCAGTCAGCTGAATATTGCATTGATTTGTTTTGGAATCAAAATGTTTAATTTAAACTCTCTCTCTCTTTTTTTTTTAGATGAAGTCGGTAGATACGTTTATCTAACTTTCTATTAGATTTTGAAGTATTGGCGGTAAATATTGGCATGGTTTTAGCATTTGCAGAGAAAGCTGAGTAAATAATTTTGACCCACTTCTTCTATAGAAACCCCTTCAAGGTCATAAATAGTCAATTATGTTCATTATATGAATTAGTACATTTGAAGCAAAAAGTGGGTTATTCATGAAGAAATAATTGTGCATAACCCAAGAACACTGCTGAAAATGGTATCATGTGTCCAACAAATAGTACCCCTGAGAAATATTTACTTATAAAGGACAAAGAATATATTTGAATTAGGGATGTGAAATCTTTTGGAATGAATTGTAAATATAGGACAGAATAAATTGCATTTCTTTTTATTGTTTATTTAAGGACTATATTTTGAATATGCAACTAGTGGAGCGATGCTTAACCTCACTTAGAGTTCATATAGGCCTATACATTAATAAATCATCGGGCATTAAGCGAGATATATCTACGGAGCATAAACTCCTTATATCTACACATCAAAACAATGCAATTTTTTGATATATATCCATGTTGGCATCACATTCGCCTTTGACGGATCTGAAATCCGAGGCGAACTCAATAACTGTTGTGTGTTCAAACGAATCAGTTCGGGACGACATACACCATTTAAAGCAGCAACTGAGTCAGGAAACTTTAATACGACTGTCCCTCGTCCATCAGATGTCTGCGTTTGTCAATGAATTTTTAACAGTGAGAAAAGATATGACCAGTGTTCGGGTGAAGATGGAAGAAGTTGAAAAGAGTAACGCTGATATTCAGCTTGAAAATCAAAAAAATGCGCATGGAATTGGACAGATATGTTAAAATGAACAATACTGACCGTGAAACATCACAAGAAAACACACAGCTTCATGAAAACCTCCGCTCAGCCGTAGAAGAAATCTTGATTCGTAACTATACAACTGCTGAATTCACGACCGAGGAATTTGCAAAGGGTTTGTTAGTTTTTACACTCTCAATTTAATGCATGTAAAGATTAAGGATAAATAACACAAACAAACTTTTTTCAGAAATCGGCATTATTTCTCATAGATTTACATTTAAATTGAAAACCTGAATAATGCTAACCAAGTAGAGTTGGAGAATTTTATAAGATTTTGTCATAAAGTTAAAAAATTGTGCAAAATTTTGTATGGAATTATATAGAAGGCAAAATAAAATCTCAAATATAAGCACCAAGGAAAACCTACGATTTCTTTATATTTCAGGGATTTATTATTTATGTCAATATAAATCAAAATCAGTCAAAAAATATATATCAACCCGCGCATCCATTTTTTGTTTGTGGTAATTACCCTTATTCACGGTTATAAAGTCCATTTTTGTAAATGTTACAAAATTCTGCGGGATTTAACTCTATACGTACATGTAATTCATTTTAGTCACTTGAAAATGTGACAATTGAAAATCGGGAATAATAATTTTCAGTCTGTCTCTATGAAACACTTTTGTTTCCGCTCGATATCGCGAGAAGCATTCGATATTTGCAATGAAATTTCAGCTACATGTAGTATTAATTGTAACAGGGACCTTAAAGATGTTCCCCAAATGCTCACCATCTCCTGTTTTTGTGCCTTACTCCTGTATGACTTTTTATAAGCTCAGTATCGAAAGACTTCAAAAAGGAAATAGAAAAATTATATACGAGGGCTGTTCAATAAATAATGTCCTCGGTGCTCGGAAAGAAGCAAAAGACGCTTTTCAATGATTTAGTCTTAATGATTTAACTTCATATTCTCTTTTGATTAAAACACACATCCGTAACATTTTTTTATCCAATTTCTGTTTGTTTTTAGAACTCATTTTGGGTATGTCCCTTTGTATACTGGAAAATGGCAGATCCAATGCTTTCCTGGATTTGTTTCTTTCTTCTGAAAGACGTTTTTTCAAGTTTGGAAATAGAAACAAGTCAAAAGGTCAAAGATCTGGCGAAAATTGTTAATGTGAAAAAACATGAACTTTCTGTTTATCCCAAAACCCCTCTACTCTTCAGGGCGTGCGGGTTTGGATGCTGTCATGAAGAAATTTAATGTAGTGGAATCCTGATTGTGGATTTTTTTTTTTCAAATTTGCTTTCTAGACTCCTCCAGAAATTAAACTGTCTCTCCAATACGAATTTGAACAACAATGCCATTAATATTTAATATAATTGCATATAAATTTGTCTTTGTGCTCTTGCAATTCTTTGCCTTTGTCAGACCTTCGCTGTTTTAATCAACTACATCTTATGGTAAATTTTGTTTTGAGGGTTTTAAGCAATAGATTCAGTTCCATTATCTGTTTGAATATCAAACAAACGTGGATAACTACAATTACTGACATTTTAAAATAATTGTTAAGACATTCGTACACGCTGTTGTTTTCACTCATTTTTCAAAATATAGGGTGACCTTTGAGTACTAAGCTTTTTATTTTTTATCGTCAAACGTTTCTTAAAATCAGAGTAAACTACTCCCGAAATTATGTATATCAAATTTGCTATGTGTCAATCATACATCATCAAATATTATTTGTTGAAATCTGGCAAACAGTACATAAGTTGTTATAAATTTTTGTTGGCAAGGACTGTACCCATTTTTGATGCCCATTATATAATTTTTTATCATTGAAATCCACCTGCTCATTTGTCTATAAAACAGGCATTGGTAGCTGTAAATGTCACATATTTCAGTGAATATTTCTTTGGGATTTTTAACAAGTTTTACAGCAGTTTTAATGAAGCTTTTGTTTTCACTCTAGTTTACTGATTCTTATTTTTACCATTCATTTATAATGCACTGTCTCGAATAGCTCTTGTTTTTCAGCTTCTCACAATGAAACTATGTGAGGAAAACTGGTCACACAAACTGATATCAATTCATTAAAGATTCAATAATGAGAGAAAGTCAAGCTTAATGTCATATGATATCTGTAATGTATGCCTTACAGTCCAGGACATTATTTATTGAACAGCCCTCGTATAGCAACTATATGTAATTTAACGTTTTACACGCGTGTGCACGTGCATGTATGTCCTTGCATTCAATTTTTTAATAGTAGCGTAATGTAGGAATTCATTATATCTATTCATATTATAAATTTCTTTCTGTTTAATTGAGAACCAAGAAAGTTATAAAAGAAAGTGGGGGTGGGGGGGTTACAGATTCTCTGAAAAAGCTTGTTAGTTAAAAATTCATTGTAATAAACTAAGGTGCACGTGGTGGTTCAACAATTAAAAAGAAAAAAAAATGTCTTGTTTGTCACATAAGTCATAAAAAGTCTTCATAATTCCAATGAAAAATGATATGTCCGAGACACTAGGCAAAATACAAGAACTGGAAAACAATGTTACTGATCTTAGACTTGAAAATCAACGATTACAAAGGAAATTAAACGAAAACATAATGGGAAAGGAAAAGGAGGATGATACAAAATTACAAATTATTAAGGAATTACAGAAAGATTTCAGGAGTGTGTCTTCAAATGTAGAAAGCTTACGTAGGTATATACTGAAAAAGGAGGAGTCAGTCACTTATGCTTGTCAAGTAAACCTAAAAAATTTCTTTGAGTTGGATTGAATATAAAATAAAAGATAAAGATATACATGTATATTGAATTTCTGAAAAATTAAGGTGTTTTATATATCTATTCTATGTTTATATTTTATGCTTCATTATTAAAATGTAATAATTCAAAGCCATTTAAGAAACATTTTAAGCATTCCTATAAATTTGCTGAAAAATATAATCGAATCTTCTTTGATTTATCTATTTAACATAAATTATATGTTACCGTGTAGCATTATTACATTGGAGAAGAAAAGTAGGCTTAATACCCTCTTGTGAACATGACAACAAGTTTTGTAGTTATGTAAAATTGCTTCTTTTTCTACTTTCATCTTTTCGCATGCATGTGCGGCGCTAGCTGCAGACATTGTAGCGTCTAAATTTTATTTAGATTGGTCTATTCTACGTCAGCAGAACTTCTTCACTACAGAACTTTCATTTCAGATTCCCTATAAATCAAACAAACAATATGGATGTTATTTTGCTTGTTTAATATGGCGCTTTTGGTCGCGGTGATAATTTGCTGGGGTTACCACAGGGCTGCCCCACAATCAACGATCAATACAACAAATATGACGACCCAAATCGGGAGGATCATGCACTGGGTAGGTCACATGTGCATGAACGTCACCAATTCCATAATCAATCAAATTCAATCACTCAATTATTAATCAATCAGTCAATCAATTCAAATATCAATCAAGTCAATTACTTGTCAATCAATCAATTATTAATCAGTAAATTCAAATATCAATCAAGTCAATGGAATGAGCGTAAGAGTATGTGTTGCACTCGTCCAGTTGCGTTGAGGTGCGACGGAATACGCCACTTGCAAGGGCCATGACTACTCGTGTCTACTACGAGTAATCATGGAACTGCAACCGCCACCAATGGGGTGGCAAGAACAATGGTGACGGCGGCAGTACCTCAACTGAAATGGTCACCGTCGACCAGGGCCTGCTCATTCACCAATACAAACTTACAGAATAAGTAATTACACCAGTTTTAAAAATGGAGTCAAGGAATTGTCCGTTTAAGACAACTTCATTTACTCTTACATTGGTGATACTTAACGGCACTGTATTTTTCCTTTGGTTACTTGTATAAGTTACCTAAAAGGCTACCACTCTTTTTATGCCTTTCAAATCATTAAAACACCACTTACCAAGTTTCCTTGTGTGACAAAGTAATATAGAACTTAGAAAAAATCTCATTTTAAATGTTACTTATAGTTGTCTTACATGGTTTTGTACTGAAACAAACCCAAAATGGCATACTGAAACGATACTGCCACCTCTTACCTTAAGGTCCTAAGATACTTTTAAGTATTGTGTTTCCTAATAAACCCCCAACTCCTGAACCCATCCCTTTATATACCAAACCAAAACCAAAACCAAACCAAACGTCCCATTCAACCTCTCATATAAAAATTTGATTTATGGTCCAGTTTGATTTAGCTTTGTATTTCATCTTGTCAAAAAGGGCCACTTAACTCAGTTAAAACAAAAACAAGATTTACAGGTATTTTAAAAAATTGCCTAGAAGAGAGTAGTTTTATCTCGGAAAAATGGTACTAGTTATTTACATCAAGCTTAGACCCTTAACATTAAATATATATATCTGGTAATTAAGGAACGTCCTAACTTGCTCGGATGTGGTTTCTATGTTTAATTTAGATTGTTGAGCATATGGCATATGGGATACTGGTATATTATTGTGGAAATTAATACTTTGTCATCTGCATGTCTGATTAACTCATTATAGGTCCTTGAATGCTGACACACAATTCTTAGTTGCCCATCTGATAAAAGGAATTGCATTTATTTATAATATACAAAACTCAAGATGTATAATTTCTTTCAAGACCGCAACATACTGTTTAATGTTTTGCAAAATTTTGCCAAGAATTTTGGTAAAATTTGATTTTACTTACATGGTGGTATACCTGTCCAAGAGACAGCTTTGTAAAACTTATCTGATCAATTATTAAAAAACATGAGACTTATCAATTACTCGTATCTAACCTTAGATATATTCCTATCCAATAAAAAAGAAAGAAAAAAATGGCATAATATAAACATTTGAGAGTTGTTATAATTATGAAAAATCAAAAGATTATTTGATGCAGACTATACACCAATCTGTTGATTAATGTGTTCAGGCATATAACTACAAAATAATAAAATACTCTACATTAAATTTTGGCTATTGCATTTTGAGGGGTATGTCCTCTAAATCTGAAACCGTCATAAGCAAGCAAATGATGTCTTCTGTGAGCATTTTAGTTTGTTTATAAGTTACTTCAGAACTACCTTAAACAACGCTTCTTAAACGATCAGTCACATATGCACACTAGTTCAGATAGAGTTGGTGGGCAATGGACATACTTGTGTGTAACTGACAATGGATTGGACAATGCACAACAACTTTGAATGATGAATTTATTTAAATATCCGAGAATATAGATATGTAACTGTTGCATACTTAATTTATATTAATATAATTCCCATTTATTACTATTAGCATGTAAGGGTGAAATGTGACCTAATTTATGACCTTTAGTTAAAAATTAATTAAAAATCAATTTGCAAAAAAACTTACTTGGTAAAAAAGAAATTTTCAATCTTCATTCTATTTCTAATGTTTTCATACATCTTTCCACCACGGTATTTAATGATATTCTTTAAGTCATTTTTTGATTGGACAGAAAAATAATTACGTGTACTTTATGTACATTTATAGCAACTTTCGGTTATCGTTCTTGACTTCCATATTTAGAAATCGTCCAGACCTGTATAATGTCAGAGTATCATGTGGTTGATGGATATTTTAGGGTAGAGAATTTTGCCCTATTGGTGATTGCAATCCTTAACATTTTTATTTAAATGCTTATCATGAGCTTTATTTCTGCAGCCATGTCATTCCCATTTAAAGTCATCAAAAAACTCAATCTGAGCATGTTGATTTATTTTCTTATCGATTTGTAAATTTTATTTTCCTTTTTAAAAGACCAATATGAAGATTGAGACATCCTGAGTCAGTTGTTTAGGCTTCTTACCCTAGTGCGACTCTTATGCTTTGTACTAACATTTCTCCTTGCTAGTGACTGAACCCAGCATATCTAGTCTAAGGCATATGAAAGATTGACTATTGCTGCTTTACTCTAAAGTTTATGAAGTCAAATTTCTACAGCTTTGTTGTGTTTTAAGCCTTTGACAGATAACTTAGTATCCCGAGACGAAATGCTCACTCTTAAAAATAAATCTGCAATTTCTGACTTCATAGTTGTCTTTCTTTATCAGTCATAACCAGGTGGACAACATTTCCCATGGTTTCACCGTTGAGTATAATAATTTACAGACCCCCATCCCCTTTGTTAGCGGGAAAATAGTTCATACAAACCTAAGACCTTTTATTTTTTGGTAAAATATTCTCAGTGTATGCCTTTATGCAATTTATTAAAAAAAATTTTAATAGTCCAGCAAACAAATGAAACGATACCAAACTGTAAATAACTCATAACAATGATGAATTTCAATACTTCCAGTACTTTGATTAATGCAGAAGTGAAACTGCCGCAATATTCTCGTGCATACTCAAAAGACGTTTGATCCTAACCAAACTTATTTCAACTCAAAATTAAAAAATTGCCACAATTACCGTTTTATCGATTCGTCAGAAAGGAAGAAGAGGTAAACCTACTCAAACCTACTCAAACTAAACCAAGAAACGACCGAGTAAATAATCTTCACCACAAAGCAACACCAGAAGTATCTGCCAACATTACAACTAAAAGTTGGTTATAATATCATTGAAAGCGTGCCATATGTAAAATATCTAGGTGCATTTTTCGATCAACATCTTACTATGGAAAAGCAGGTATCCTCGTTCGTCAAGTCATGCTATTTCCAAATAAGCAATATTACAAAAGAAACCTGCAAGACCATGGTGAATGCAGTTATCACTGCCAGATTGGACTATGGGAACTATCTTCTTTATGGAGTATCAAAGGCCTTACTAGACCGGATTCAAAAAGTCCAGATCACGGCAGCTCGTTTAGCTACAAGATCATCGAAACGGGAACATATTACACCTATCCTAGCTGATCTTCATTGGCTACCCGTTTCTTTTAGTCCACAATATGAAATCTTAACATATGTCTACCAATCCTTACACGGGTTAGCTCCATCTTATATCAAAGATCTTATAATGGAATACAAGCCTACCAGATCACTGTAATCTGAGTCAACATCAAGGTTAGTTGTTCCTAAGATCAGGACGAAGACATATGGCGAACGTCGACTTGGTTGGGCAGCAGCATTTTTGTAGAACGACCTTCCTAATGCCATAAAGCAGGCCCAGTCCCTGGATATTTTCAAAAGACAATTAAAGACGCATTCTTATAGAATAGCTTTTTAATTGTTAGGTGCTCAAATTTTAGCAGCAAGTCAAAAATGATGTTCCTTTATTGAGTTTTATTAATGGCGTAATTGTATTTTGTATGTAATTTTAGTATTTTAATGTTATAATTTTCGAACGCAAATATGAGTATGGGTTAATATTTTATATAAGTTTTCATAGCTTTTAAATTATGTTTACTTGTGTATTATCGTACAGCGCTTTAGAGTTAACTTATTAATATTAAGCGCTTTATAAATTCATATATTATCATTATTATTATTATTATTATTATTAACAACCTGATATTAGAATACTCCGGTATGCAATGGACCTATAGGTTGTGACTTAGGGCGAATATAATTACATATCTGAAAGGACCTAAGATATCCAGACAGGAGGGACATAGGGTTACTGAAATAAACTCACTTATCCGAGACCAGGCTCGTATAAGTGGTGATGTTACGTTAGTAACTCTTGCTTCTTTCGGGTACATAGACAGAACAATATTTTTTTACAATTCGATGTTATGTCAACAAGCAGAGCAGTCTGAGATATAAATAGCAATAAGGACAGTGTCAAAAACCAAATCGTAAGATATAGGAAAGATATATATATATATATATATATAGAGAGAGAGAGAGAGAGAGAGAGAGAGATGTCATACGTACTCGACGGATAGATGCTTTATCAATAGCACTTCACGTTTTGACACGATCACTCGCTTTAAAAATTTTTTATTGAAACTTTTATTTGAAAAAAAATCTTGCCCCTATAAAATGAATGATAAAGAGCTATAATGTCATTAAAAGCAAGAAAAAGACTCGTATATTTCAAAGAAGTGACCTATGTTTTCTCAAGATACCTGTGTTGGATACTTGAAGACGAATATTATTACCCCATTTCCTTTAAATCGGTTTCGGAAAAAGTAAAGCCTAGCAGTTAATTTGTTGTTACAGTATATAAGCTAGATGCTTTAACATTTTCAAGAATGCTTTCTTATATTATACTATTATATCCCTCCTCAGTAATTTAGGTGTAACTTTCCATGGAACAACAATGAATCTACATGTAGCCTTGTCTAGGACGTTTTGTACTGCCAACATACAAAGAATTAATTTTCACGACCCCTTGGGCCTTACAACTTTCAGTCATAATTTCGCTTGATGTAAAGCTCCAGCAATTGGCACACATTTGTTTTCAAAGACACAGATAGCAAAACTTCTAAATTTTGAACACGATCCACTTTCTTTCGAGGCATGTCAACTTCAACAGTGCTACGTCATCATTGCAAGTTATACGTCATCAATTTGAATTAGAAATCATTCATGTAGTTTCACAGAGGAACTCTCAGAGTTTTGTTAAAACGATAGTCGTATGAGATAAATACATGTAGAACATATATAATTGTGTGATTTGATATTGGCTCTATCCAACTCGTTGAAATAGAGTTTATTCGCTGGTCAAGCCTTGTGAATATATACGATTTCAAACCGTTAAATAAAGCTAACGTCAAATAACTTTATATATTTTGTATCAGATATATATTTTGTATCAGATATATACTTTTCTCGCAGTATATATCAGAAATAGTTGGAAAATAATAATTAAAAAAATTGATTAAATAACGATTTGAGTTGGAAATTTGTTTCCTATTAATAAAATATACCGTCCTTTATCAAGTAATTACCTGATCAACTTTGCATTATCAGTACGAGAAATATACTTTTTCGAATTGTGCAAAACATCACGGTGTTACAAAAGGTTTTCTGAGCTATGTACTTTCTGCAATTAAATCACAAAATTACTTTAATTAGATGTTCTCCAATAACATGCTTTGAAAAAAGAACTGCAGATTATGTGATACAGAAAACAGCTTTTAAGATTTTAAAAATATCCTTGAAAAGTAGCTTCCGAGTTTAAAAGTGGCGTAATCTGAAAATGAGTGCTTCAGCTATGACTAACATCCTGACAAATTGCTAATATATATGAAAGAATAAGACGAATATGAAATAACACTGAAGTTGCTTGAACTGTATTTACTTAAGTTTATCATGGAGTACTCTTTATGCCTTTCTGTCTTTGTGGCATCTGTCATAATGTTTAAGGGAAATAATAATGCTGAAGCTGTGCTCACTAATGCGAAATCTTTTTCGAATTTAACTACTGATAAAGTAGGTGATCTTAAAGAAATTTTGATAAATCAGGATTTGACTCAGAGGAT
>NW_026922158.1:0-19106 GCF_032062105.1 Saccostrea cuccullata | reverse complement strand
TTGGATTATACCTGCTCTCCTTGTTAGGTAGATTGTTGAAAATATGTATTACTTCTTCGGAATGAGACGTACAAATTGTGCTTTTGTGCATACGCATACCAGGAAGTGTTTTTAATCAAAGATAAAAAAATATATAAGTAAAATTTTTTTTTCTTTTTAAACAGAACTTTTTAACTTCAAAATGTAGATTTAAAGTAAATATCTATTTTCCTAAACAACATCAGTCCTAATCAAAGTATATTGATAAGATATCTTTTGGCATTAATTTTAGTAAAATCAACAAATTAATACAAAATTTCCCAATCTAAGCTTACAAATAGTATTTATGTAACCCTAGTGATCTGGCTAGACTACCGCAAAAGTTGAAATATAACAAACAATGTATACTAGTAGAATTGTCATTTATTAAATGAAAAAAGTATATAACACAGATAAAGTTAAGGAAATACCGGGATATTTCCTGAGTACAAAGAACAATAAATTTGGCAACGGTATCTCCCCTGTTGCAAAGAAACATTACTTTGGCAAAAATATTTTGACAAAAGTAAAAATCAACAAGACAAAAAAAAAACCAGTCAATGTCGTTATAGAATATTATAGAATGTATACTGACAGAATGGATTGGAAATTTGGATTATCTATACCTTATTCCATAATTAAGGTCTTCCGTTTTCAACGGAAGACCTTTACTGATTCTGAAGATTAAGATTATTCTTATTATTCTTTTTTTGTTTTCTTCCTAGACGCCACCTTTGAGGCCTCTTTCTCACTCAATTCTCAATGGATTTTGCTCAAATTTTCAACATTATAGACGGTAAAAAATCTATCAGAATGCTGTCGATAATTTCAAAAAGTCACTTCCGGTTTTGAGTTATTTCCCTTTAAACCAAAATTATAGGCTTTCATTTCCAGATAAAGGCTCAGAGACCACTAGAGCTGGAGCAGAAATTTTACTGGTTTTAGATAACAGAAGGATTGAAGTTGTGCACATCAGTTTTTGTTTTTCGATTTCTCTATTCAAAATGGCGCTATACAGGGGTCAAAAAATAGAACGCCTTAAAGAGCGAAAATTTACACATGTTTTTTTTTATCTTGAAAACTAAAAATATTTTGTTAAGACATGTTGAAAAAAAGTTGTGCATAATTGCAAGGGCTTTCATATCATACTATTCAAAAGGAGCTGGTCCCTATGATTAGGGATTTGGGGGAGTTGAAAGTTTTTGCTTTATAACTCAAAAACGGTAAATATTTCGATCTGGTTTTCCCCAAAAAAATTTTCTTTGACACCTTTTTAATCTGATGAAAATGTTATGTGTTCGATTATCCCGGGGGGTATTGCGTAATACGTAGTTGAAAGCAGGCCAGGTAAACGGGTAGGTTTTTATTCGGAAAGGAAATCGACCTCTTCACGTGTATAATTTACACAACCTTCCTATCAGTAATAAACCCTATGGTATTTAATGTTAATTTTCTTCTAAATGGGCTTTATCGTGCTTTACGGTTCACTATTAAATTATTTATAACGATTATAGTCTTTCTTTTTTATTTATTATTAATTAGTTTTATAGTGAATACGTCTTCAAAAAGGAAATATATTAAATCTATCTTTCTACTTTGATTATTAAAACAATTATAAGTTATTTTCACTTTATGCATCGAATAATTCACGATCATTAGTTGTAATTTTTGGCGATCTCCAAGATCGCCTAGATGTTTGCAACAGTTATGTAATCCAACACCCAACCCTACGCTGTCGATCTAGGTCACTAGTGTACCAGCCACCTGTCGTAAACAATGCAAGTGTCTGTGATCGTGTTTAAAATCCATTGTGTACAAAGACCTATCAATTTATAGAAAATCTGTTTTTAATTTATCGAATCGATAAAATTTCATCGATCTTTCATTTAATCGTAATTCAAAACACTGGTGCATAAAACATTTTGAATTGTGATCGCTTTTTTTGGCCTGTTCACGCAAAAATTTTTTCCATTCCGTGTTAATGTATTTTATTTAAATTGAAATTTAAAAAAGGGGCTTCGGCAAATAATTATAGTTAGTGATGGAATTTGTGATACGTAATGTACATTATGTACGTTTTATTTTTACCATTACTCTATTGTTTCTCCATTATTTTTTTGAATATCAATAAACATTAACTTAAAAAATTTTAAAATATATATTATTCACGTATTTGTAATAAACAGTTTACATCCAGCTTTGTCGCTTTGTGTCTAACTTTTTGTACCCCAGTCCCATTTACAAGCACGTGTCCCAGATAGCAGCGGGTAGGTCGACTTGAAAATCCGTTGTGTACTCCGATAGTTACAAATGGAAAATTGGGTTTGAAATCATGATCATGTCGACTCCTTTCATATCATTCAATTTCACTCTATTTCAGCTTGTTATAATCAATCGTAATCGCTTGTGCATTTATTCATTTCAAGTTTGATGCCTTTTGATAGCCGAAAAAAAAAAAACACGAGCTAGGTTTACACCATTTTCCCCTGTATTTATGAAGTGGTAATTGTTTTATGAATCTTAAACTACATGTACGCATGCAGGATAATTGTAAGTGGAGTTAACGTTTCAATTACGGGGGGAAATCCAACATGAAATTAAGCACTTTTGAGTTTGCAGTTATTGCTACTAAACTTAAAATGATATTGTACAGAATGGTATACTATTTTTTCCAAATAAACAGAATATTTTACGTGCCTGTACATGTACAATGTCATACGAAATTTTAAATTTATGCAAAGCATCAAATTGGCTGCAAAGCAAAACAATTCTTTCACATGCAGGGAAACACTAAGATATTCAAAGCTGAAATAGTTTTTCAAAATTTTATTTCAGGCTGTTTTCAAAGGAAAATAAAAAATAATTTTACCGCATTTGCTCATAAATAGATTTATCGATGTTAATAAAAAAACATGTTCATTGATGTATAAGAAGAATTTATTGTCATCAAAATGAAGGTGTAGGCAATGTCCAGCCTCGATACCCCGGATCTTGATTCGTGATAATGCTCATGGTTTTTCAGGCAGGCTGTGCTGCAAACCGCAGTGCAAAATTAAAAAAAAAAATATCTTCATGATCTTTGTGTCATTTGTAGATGTAAGCAAATTCAAAACAATTTTTACTAGAAGTTGAAAAACTAATTTTTTTTATTCACCATGCACTTTAACCACATCATCATTATCCGGAAAATCTAAAATTTCTTTTCAAATTTTACACACTCTCAGGCTGGGGAGTATCTGATGTAAACTGTTTTTTTTTGACCATAAATTATTGATGATCATGAGATATTAATGACAATGAAATTGAAATATATTTCAACATTTAATATTAAGTTTAAGGAATTTTAAAAATATTTTACGCATGATTTTTACTTATTCTATTGAAGTAATAAAAAAAAAAAACGTCTCATTTCCCCATGTGCACTCTCTAACACAATCACATAAAGATTGGCCACTACCGCAGCCGATAATAATTACATATACATCCAAGCTTTTAGAATCGATTTTACAAAATTAAAATTCGTTATTGCCTATTTATCATAAAAAATAAATTAAATTCTTTCCTTAATTTTTGAATTCCTATGTATTTAACTAGGTACTTAAATTATCGATTCGCTCTGATATTTGGTTGTATAATGATTACAATGTATATGGTCAGTCATTTGTTGCTTGACGACGTCTTGTTTTCTCCTTCACATTGGTAGCGCGTATGAACAGAGGTATGAACACAAGCTTGTAAACAAAATAAAGGCAATTCCTAAAAAGGAAAACAGAAAAAAAAAATTTGGGTGTGTAGATGAAAAACACAACTCATTAATTTGTTTTTGAACGACCCCATACGTTTTTTTCTTTCTCCCCCCACTATGCATTTCGACTATACGAGAAAAAATCATAAACCTTTGGTTATATTAAAAAAAAGGTGTTGGACCTTCAAACGGCACTATATCCGAACAGCTATTATACAGCCTTTCAAATATATCACGGCGTCAATAAAAGAATTATTTAATATTTCAAAAAATACTAATTTCATTCTAAAAAAAGCCACGCAGATGTATACAGACATTCCAAAATAATGTTTCATTGACCGACTGGTTGTTAAATTCCTCTCATCACTATAAGTACCCCATCCCTTAAACTGAATACAATGTCTTTCCCTTTTAAGCAGAAATGTAGTGGTTGATTTGTTTTTGTACATGCATATATACATGTAGTTTAGGGGTTGAATTCCGAGACTGAAAGTTAGACCTATTTTTATGTAAACCAATAATCATACATGACATGTTATGCCCTGCCATATGCTAATTGGCCAAGGCATTTGGTGTTTGTATCTTCCATCCTTCCCACTTTCTGTCCCTTTCCCTCTCTCCTTCTGTCACACTTTGCCTTTAGCTCAGTTCAAAGCTCAGTTTCAAACAAACTATCCAAGATATTTTTAGCAATCTTTATATACTAATTGAAATTAATTAGAGTTATGCAATTGCATTAACATTTTTTAAAACTTGACATTATGTGATACATGTACATGTATATCCTTACTTTTTTAAATAAGTGTTTAGCTCAGTTTTAAACATACCATTCAAAATGGTGTTATCAAACTTCAATTGTTGATGCATACTGATGACAGCTATTTAATGGCATCACCATTTTTAGCTTTGGGTTTCTTTTGACCTTGACCCAAATCTTTTTATCCAATTTTTGCTTAACATAGTTAGTTATTGCTTAGCACAAGGTCAATTGAAAGATCAATCACCGTACTATTATTCCTTTACAGTCTTTTTCCTAGCGAAACATTGTAAGGGGCTTCTCTTTCAAGGTTTTTTACTTGTATATCTTTAGTATGTGGCTTTTACCTCGACCAAGGTTACGTCTTCTAGTCCGTAGCCCAACGGAAAACCATTGTTGCTTTGCAAAACTGGCTCTAGTTGGTTTATACCTGCTCTTCTCTTAGTTAAACTGTTCATGTTGAAAAACGCACAGAAGGGACGTACAAATTGTGCTTTAAAAAATAACCCATATTCAAGAAAGTCAAGGAATACAATTTAGTGATACATGTGCATTGCCCATTTTAGACTGAGTATGTGCTTCGCGGAATAATCCGGGTTGGAATACCAGAGGTTTTTTTTTAAAAAACCCCCAGAGTATATATACATGGTACAGACGTAATTTCCTCCTTTCTAAGACAGCAGACGAGCACATGGGTAGGTTGGTTCAGGTGATAGAAAAATTTTAGTTTTGGATTGATATCTTTAAAAAACCCACCCTCCCACCGCATTCTTATGCAGTTCACTGTTGAAAATTATAAGTGTGTTTTTATAATCATGATACTGCCGTGTCTTTGCATTATATATTTCAGGAAACGTCTAGACGCACGCAACACAGTGATCATCCGTCTACAGATATCTTTCTAACAGGATTGTGCCCTGAAGATGATGTTAGTGCATTATCGTCAACCCCACCTCACTTGAACGAGTGCTGTTGTTAACTCGTATGACATCTTGTGCGCAGCACAGTTAAGGTTAAAGTAAGGAGGTGGGGCCTCATTTGTACGGGAAATGTTTATTATGATGTCACACACAATATAAGGTCTTCAAAATACCACGAAATGGTATTTTTTGCTATTTCAGATAGCTGGACAGCTATATACCACATACAAACCTACTATTACATGCAGTTTTGTCGTTTGTTAAATCCTTCACAACCGTATATAATCGATGCATCGATCGCAATGCACTTGTCAATGTGACGTCATCATGCAAAAGTGACTCAGTTTGTACACAGTGAGGAGGCTGATCAAGTCATAATTGTACAATGAAAAATGTCTTTTGTTCTCAAATAAAATATCGTTTGCAATTAAATAAAAGGCCATTAGCTTGGATGCGATGTTTATTTTAGTATTTTATTCATAAACTGTCCGTACATTCTCCAGACAAGTGATACTGTCGTGTCTTTTTATGCAGAATCATTGAAAAGTAATGGAAGGGCCCTTATAAATCGATTTATTGCAAGGGCATACCCTCAATGAAGTTTTCAAGTTTTTACTCATAAACTCAAGAAGCATTAATTATAAGATATTTGAAAAGTGCTGCGAACCTCATGAAATCTTACAAAAAAATTAATTACAGCTATATTTAATGTAGTTGATCAGCAAAATATTCAACCTGCCGTCCAACAAATTAAATTTTAGCAATTAAAAAGGGAATCTATGTAGGTTTGCAGCACTTTTCACAAACAACATACGAGGGCTGTTCAATGAATAATTTCCTGAACTCTATGACATACAACACATATATCATATGACATTAAGCTTCACTTTCTCTCATGATTGAATCTTTAACGAATTGTTAACAGTTTATATGACTACTTTTCAACACATAGTTTCATCGTTAGAAGCTGGAAAACAATGGCTATTCAAAACACTGCATTAAAAATGAATGGTGAAGAATCAGTAAACAAGAGCGAAATTAAACGTTTCATGAAAGCTGCTGTAAAACTCGTTAAGAATTCCAAAGAACTATTTTCTCTAATACGTGAAATTTACAGCAACTAATGTATGTTTTATAAACACATAAATGGGTGGATTTCAATGAACAAAAATGATATAATTGGTATCAAAAATGGGTACCGTCCATGGCGACAAATACTTACAACAACCAATGTAATGTCTGCGAAAATTCAACAAATAATCACTGATGATATTTGATTTAATTTAAGACACATAGCAAAATTAATAGGCCTCAATTTGGGGGTAGTTTACAACATTTTAACGAAACATTTGAAAGTAAAAAATCTTAGTACCCTATGGTCACCCTATTTCTTGAAAAATGAGTGAAAACAACAGCGTGTAAGAATATATAAACAAGTATTTTTAAAAAATCAAAATTGAAGTTATCCACCTTTGTCTGAACTTCAAATAGAAAATGAAATTGATTTCATTGCCTCAAAACCCTCAAAACAAATTTACAATAAAATGCACTTGACAAAAACAACCAAGGTCTCAAAAAAGCAACGAATTTTAAAAACACAAAAATAGTTTTAAATGTCATTTTCTTAAATATTAGTAGTCTTGTCGTTCAAATTCTTATTCGGGGAGGCAGTTCAATATCTGGAGAAGTCTAGAAAGCAATTTTTTGCAAAAAAATGTGAAAGGTTTATGAGAGGATGGAACCAGAATCAAGAATCCACTACTTTAACTTTCGTCATGACAGCGTCCAAACCCACAGGCCGTGAAGAGTAAAGAAGTTTTGGGGATAAACAGACAGTTAATGTTTTGTCAAACCAACAATATTCGCCAGTTCTTTCATCCTTTCACTTGTTTAATTTTCCAAACTTGGAAAATAAAACACCATTTAGAAAGACGAAACAAGTCAAGGGAATCATAGGATCTGCCATATTCCAGTATACGAAGGGCAATACTCAAACATGCGTTTTAAAAACAATCAGAATTTGGATAAAAATGTTACGGACATGTGTTTCAATTAAAAGAAAATATTTAAGTAAAATCATTAAGGTCAAATCCTTGAAAAGCGTTTTTTGTTGCTTTCCGAGCACTAAGGACATTTTTCATTGAACAGCCCTCGTATAGTGTTGAAAAGGATTACAAATTAAACTAAGATTTTTAACTTGGTTATGCCCTTGCAATATTGGAATTTATAGATGTCCTCTAAACTGCCAGTATAATTGCTAAACTCATGTGACGTCGACATCACGTAACAAGTCTAAATAAAAAATCTAAATGTCCCCAACATGTTGATTGAAACCACATTACATTTTTTTTTATATCAGCGAAGTTCTAAAAAGAATCGCCCATCCTATTCAAGTATGTATTTTTTATCTTAAAAAAATCGCCGATATTTCCATTTGTAACCTTAACTGTGCTGCGTGGCGCTATTTGCACATTTACTTTGATTTTAAACACTGATAAATCCAATTTCAAAATTTTTATTACCTGGATATGTTGATGGGATATTGGCCCATTGAACGATATTGTATTTCACATTGCTTACATTGTTAATGGGATATTGGCCCATTATATCATATTGTATTGATTTGACATTATAACAGTTTTGATGGGATATTGGCCCACTCATTTGACATGGATACTATTTAAATGGGATATTGGCTCATTGTATCCATTTTGCGTGGCGTTGTGCATTCGCGAAATTTACCCATTGCACAATATTTAGCCCATTTGGGGTCGCTACATTTGTTGTTGATTGTTTGGGAGACGACCCGGCGGCTGCTCCCAAATTTGTCATATGTCACCGCGACCAACTTCAAATAATCCTATCAACAAATTAAGAGTTATTTTATATAATAACATCTGAGATAATGTGTTCTAATATGTCCAATATTTGTCCATACACAAAACATTAAGTTAATTTAATCAAAGAGAAAAAAGAGAAATGATTGTAAAGCATTTTTTAATGAAAAGAAGCTAAAGAGCAAGAGCCATCTTATGCATAAAATTTCCCTGTACTTATATCAATCAATTAACAATCACCCTCTTTCCCATTTCATATATCAAAATAAAATAGACACTTGGTGCTTTCATTTACTATAATAAAATTTCGTTTTGAGAATCCAGATTGGAAAACAGGTGAGAAATTGCAATGTTCTTGAAATTTGCTGAAAACATGCATATTTGACTACCTTCAGCAAAGAATTAAAATATGAGAACAGCCCACGATCCAAAAAATAAAACATTTTTTTAATCTTCAGAAACAGAGCTTTCATTATGTACTTGCATATTTTGGATCAGAGGTTAAATTGTGCTCTATATGAAATATTGAAAAAATGCTTCAACTTTTGGTCTTTTTCAGAGGAATTTACAGGATATGAGGAAAAGGACGCATTTTATGACCTCAGAATGCATTGACGAGATGGAAAATTACGTCACGATTAATAGATACGTGGTCACCAACAGTCCAAGTGATAAATACTGCATTTGCAACCTAAACTCAGCGGTTTTGATTTCTCAGAAATTCTCAGGGCCAAAAAAAGGCCCAAAATAGCTTTTTCTCTTTAACTTCTAAAAT
The DNA here is from genome assembly GCF_032062105.1 of Saccostrea cuccullata. Taxonomy (NCBI): domain Eukaryota; kingdom Metazoa; phylum Mollusca; class Bivalvia; order Ostreida; family Ostreidae; genus Saccostrea; species Saccostrea cuccullata. The sequence goes on along the minus strand of NW_026922158.1, from coordinate 10,054 downwards.
GTAGAATTAAAGCAATGTTCCAATGTTTCCGTCATTTTAAGTCTTTATGAAAGTTAAGTCATACTAGAAAACCTGTTTGTCCTAAATGAATTAAAATCCACTGAAAACAAGATTTCCAAATCCAAGCTTTTCAAAAGAAATTAGAAAAATCAAAAAGATTTTTAAAATGTTATTATCGTCTTATATTTATTATTTCTGACTATTGAAAGTGGAAATCTTCCTCCAATTCTGTAGATTATAAATCATCTGATCCAGGAACTTCATTTGAATTCATGTACATGTACAACATAACATGGAAACCATATCGTATAATGTTAAAGTTAAATGAAGGCATTCAAGACTGTCTCATAACTGTTAATGAAATCACACAACTGAGATAATGTGAAAAACAAGCAACTATTTTTTTTTATAAAATGCAAAGTAACAAATAAAACTTCAATTGAATGCTAAAAAGTAAAATACAATTGATTATACATCATAGGTCTATCACAGGTTGTGTTATATGTTCGTAATATCTATCAGGAAACGATGTGTATTGATTTTATAATTGTCTGTTAAATGACGCATAGGATTTTAATGGTTCGTCTGTAAAACACGTAATTAGATTTTCCCCAAAATAGTGTGTAATTATTATTCGAAATTTCATCGATTACACGATCTTAATAACAATGAAACAAACCATATATTTTAAATCATAAATAAGAAAGTACAAACTAATAAGTTTTATTTCTAAAATGTACCATGCCGCAGATAAAAAATCATAGTAATGGGGTTTGACTGACTTCTAGTTGAAATTCAGGGAAATAGGAATAAGATATTTATAATTTTTTAAAACTATTTTCAAGCTTTTTTACTTTTTCCCTCGCTAATGACAGAAATGGTTGAGAATTTTTTTCTCTTCAGATTTTAAATAATATGTCTCTAATTTATTTGCTTTGCTTCTTGAAAATCTAAACGACGATTTTCCATTCTTACTGTAGTTACTGAACGTTTTCTATATATGACGCGTTTAGTTATTTTTAAATCTTAATAGAAGGTAAATAAATCCAAATTGAATATACAATATCTAGCTTCTTATGATATATTCATTTTTACACAATTGGTGCGGATTTTTCCTGAGATCTTTAATGCTACATTGTAACTTTCTTACCTGTCAATTTTGATCTTCGGAACATAAATAGTATTGACAAATATCTAGATGACAGAGTTGGCCGTATTGTCGTCAAACCATATGTTGACATTTCAGCTTCCGTTTGAAATGTCAAAATGTTTTGGTTGGTGTTGTAGAAATGGTTGTTATTTTTTGTGCTGTTGATGCAGTTCTTGATGCAGGAGTGGTTGTCAATTTTGTTGTTGATTTAGATGACATACTTTAATTGATGTCTTTGAAAGGGTTGTTGTCCTAATCTTGGTAACTTTTGGTTGTGGTGTTTGTGGTGAAGCGACTAAATAAATGAAATGTGACGGACAAAAAAGTCAATGCAGCTACATATACACAAACCTTGGGCCCGTTTCATCAAAGGTCGTACACCCAGTCGTAGCGCTACGCCGGCGTAAAGTCGGGATTAGCACGAAGATTTGCATTTCATTAAAGAGCGTATCGTTACGCCTGACTAAATATAGGCCAAAATTTTACGTCTACTCATAGTAGGCGTAAGTTTGGGCGTAAAGTTAAAATAAAGCCTTTTTATTGATTTTTAAACAATTTAGCGAGTTCTAAAGAAAAAGTACAGTTCTTAGAAGAATTTAAAATACAAACAATGCATTATTTAATTATATATACTATGAAAAGTTAGAGGGGGTACAACCGCTTGGGGACGTAGTTGGTTCGAGTTATAACGTACTTAATATTTAAATAAATTTCTGCTGAGAAGAAAATATTGTCTATTAGAGATTTCTTTCATCACCATTTCTTACGTTTTGACAACGCATTCATACACATTTGACTGTGGTATTATATGTATAAGTTATTGTAAATCAACTATATATACATATATAACTATATTTCTACACCCTGCTTGAAAAGTGGGAGGGTATATACTACAGTGTATATAGCAATCAGTATGTCCGTCCGTCCTTCTGTTACGCCTTGGGGGTACCCACACCAGAGTATTCGCAACTCCTCTCATACAAATGATTGAAATTTGATGAAACTTTCACAGATTCTTTATTACATATTTCCATTGTGCCTTATTGTACTTTTTTGATCCGACACATATTTTGTGTTTCCCATTGCAAAACATGGACACTGCCATTATAATCAAATGGGAGGCGGGGGGGGGCTACCTTTTATTGAACTCATTGCTCACGGTACCTCTAGTTTTATTTTCGGTTTCATTCACTAAAAAGAGACCCATTAAAATTGTCGATTTTGAAAGAAAATATTTCCCCAGCACAGTAATCCTCTTTCTGGTAATATTCTACATTTAAGAAAAAAATTCTAAAATTATAACCTATCTTAAAACCGAATAATTTGTTAACCATGTTTGAAGAGTCCATTTCTTGTTAACTCCTCGTCCACATGCGTGGATCTAGAGGGGGTCGGAGAGAGGTTTCAGATCAGGACGAAATTAATTAATTTTTTTAGGAATCTGGGACAAGTGAAGTTCCTGTCGAATCTAAGACGGAACCCATGGAGGGGGATCTGATTAACAATAAGAGATTTTTAAAATGGGGTAATATGTTATTGCGTTTACAATATCGATGTAAGACGGTGATAATTACACAGTTAAGTTCAAGAATGAATTACATAAAAGTCGGAACCAGGGGGTGGGGATGGGGGCTAAGGGCCCCCCCCCACTTTTTTTTCCCAAAGATATACTCAGTATAGACATTGAACATTGCTTCGTAGGTATAGCCCCTCCACTTTCCACAGACACACGTCGCAGTATAGGTTAAAAATGGGAAAAGTGGTGGTTTTGGCAAAAAATTTTGGTACTGAAGTTAGAACCCCTCCCCCCCCACCCCCCACCCCACCCACGAAATATGATTTTCTTTTTGGGGAAAAGGACATTTTCTTTTTTTTCTTTTTGTTTGCTTGTCAGGTTTTTTTTTTTTGAACGTATAATTTTTTTTTTTTTACACTTAGCCCCCTCCACTTTCAATTTGCTTCCGACGCCAATTAATTATTCCTAAAACAAATTTCTCAGACAAACATTGACATCTTTAATTTTCATGATTTTGTCTTAGGGTAAAACTTATATTATATAGTATAAGTTAATCTGAGCGCATATAAAGCACATATAAGATGAAAATATACGTTTTTGATTTCCCGCATAACTTACATTTTTAATGAAAACAAAATAAAGAGTAACTCAGTGTAACTTAATTTTAAAGACAATGACCACACAAGCAGAAGAATTTTTATAAGAATATCTTTGTAGTAACTGTCTCTCTCTCTCTCTCTCTCTCTCTCTCTCTCTCTCTCTCTCTCTCTCTCTCTCTCTCTCTCTGCGTACTTTTATTAATAATAAAACGGAACATTACATTTAATCTGCAGACAGTAAAGCATTTTTTTCTATAACTGCACGACCTAGAGTCTAGTATTTCGTAATTATATTATGAACCTTTGTGTCATTCTAATAAACAATAACAATATTATAATGAATCATTTGAAATGACAAAAATTCAATAACTTTAGAGAGGATTATTTTACATGAAAAGTGTAAAATTTATTTCTTGACTCAAAATATGTACATATGTCAGCCGTTTGCATTTTTTATTCATTATTTTTGCTTGCATATACATTTCTTATGAAAACAAATAAATAAATCAAACTTAATTATTAGTATTTATCAGTAGAATCAGTATTTATCGAATCATGAAATTTATTATCAAAGGCGAAGTCATTAACCTGTATCAATTTCTGGAAAGGGAGGGGGGGGGCTGTAATTAAAATTCCAAAATAAATAATTTAGCTTAATTCTGAAATACATGTACATGTACGGTCCTTTTATTCCTTTCAATTTATAAGACTTTTTATTACTGAAATGTTGTAAAAAAAAAATTAAATAGATTTCTTATAAGATACACAGTCTCCTACATGACTATAAATCCATGCATGTTTTATATAGTGCAAGTATTCATTTATCTATAATTTGCGTCATTCTGCACTTTGACGTGCTACAATTTAAGTACGCATTGGGTAGTGTTTATGTTTTTGCGCTTGCGCAATGTAACGTTGTCAAGGACTTAGTCCTGTGACTAAGCATATCTTTTAAGACTAGACTTACGCCACTAGGTGAAACGCAAATTACACCCGACTAAATTTTGGCGTAAGCTCCGGATGTACGCCTAAGTTAAGGCTTAAATTTACGACTTTTGATGAAACGGGCCCCAGGTATCTAAAGAGTTTTATACCTGTCCAAGAAAGATTAAATCCTTTTGCATTCAGAATTCTGTCAGATATAAACGACACTCTTATCTGATTCCCTCTCGTGTAAAAGGCCATGTTCTTTAATTCACCACATCTTTTAAATACGGTAAAGCAGCATGGCTCGACCTCTTTAACCTGCAAAGACACTGGGTATGGTATTTTAATAAAAACACATAAAAATTAAAATTGCAGAGAAGGGGGGAGACTTAATCGTAATTGTTACAATTTTCTTTCCTTATTATGCCTAATTCTAGGTATTCAATTTAAGATAAAAAATCAATAAATGGGGAAATTCACTTCGAGATAGTCGTCACAAGGATTTGTGTTTATAATATTCATATCATGAATTCTGAATATCACGTTAGCTGCAGTGTACCCGGTTCTTATTATCCAGGTGAAGATTGCATTGTCCGGATAGTTGCCGGGGTATCCAGGTGAGGTAAACTGACCCTTCTTTTTTTCCAAGTGAATACTTGATGTCAATCCATAATCTGAAAAATATGCATAAATATAACATGACAAAATCCAGTTGAAATTTAAGAATGATTTCTCATTTTTTTTTCCTTTACCAAAGCATAGGACAGTTATCAAGGGGATAAATAAAATATTCATCCTTCTTATTTGTTTTATTTTGTAAAGTAGATAACAGGAAAGAAATAATATTTTAAATTCATGGTCCTCGAACGGAAATTTGACACTTTGAAAACTTTGGTTTACTATAGTTGACACCTTTCAAAACTTTGGCAAAAAACTTTGATACTTTGAAAAACTTTATCCATAATTGACAATGTTCGAATCCCAACATTCCAATATAGCATGCTTCCATGTATATTTCATTAGTATGCATTTCCTCCGTTCATGTAATTTACCATTGTTAACCTCCTGAGCCCTCCATCTTATACATCTTCATACATGACACAGAAATAATAAGTTATGTTGCACTCTACCACCACTGTGACTTTATTAATTAACCAATTTTAATGACATAAAATGATAAAATTATGTAAATCACATTAAATGGTTATGTAATCATAACCTAATTAAAATTTGATAATTATGAATATTTGATTATTTACCCCAATAATATTTTTATGAATATTAATTAATAATTTCCATTCATTTTCCCATTAATGATGTAAATGATTACATAATTTTAAAGCAACCTATACCTTGTGGTCTGAAACCGCCATGTACTTGATTTAATCCCATAAATCAAGTTCAGACCCCAAGGAAAAATATTTTTGTTAAAATGACAATTTTGTAATTTAATGGTTCTAAAACTCTTTTACCCGTCTGATTTCGGGAATGTGACCCAGTTATTCTATTGCAAGATGAATTTAATTTTAAATCAGACGTCTCTGTCGAGACTGAACCTATACTAGTTTGTACTTATAACAAAGGAAGAGAAAAGTAGCATTTTGTCTTGAAAATTTGCAATAGTAATAAGTAAAATAACTAGAAAAGAAACTCGTTGCGAGCAACGAGAGGTCTTCCGTCCGATTCAGAAAAAAAAACGTAAAATCAAACTGAAAAAAGTGATTTTGAAAATTGGATACAAGGGGGGTCGAACCCGGGTCGCCAGCGTGAAAATCCATTGCGGTACCCATTACACCTTTGGGAATCCGCTTCAAATTTAACATTCGAATATCGCGAGATTGGTTTTCTCTTTGATTCCAACATACATTACATTTTTTTAAAAATTCAGTTTGGAATTGTAAAATGACAGTCAGCTTGCTAAACTTTGCTCAAGATGATCACATCGGAATTTGTTACTTGAGTTTTAACAGTAATTTTTAGGATAGATATTCTATTATTGATGAACAGATGATACTGTTTTCTTTCCTTTTTTCGATATGTATTCAACTTTTTTTTCCATGCAACTCCATATACCGGCATGCCAATGTTATATATTTCTGCACTATTGTCGCCATTTGTCTACTACTTAAGTCGGGTAACGATACATTATTTCTTGCCAAACGTCACAAGTAGTTTTTAACGCTATTCCTTTGAAATGTTTGATCTATTGAATGGATGAGATAACTTCAATGAAAATTAGAAATGTATGTTCATATAACCGGAATTTCAAGCGTTAGAAAGTATATTTATCACAAATATAATATCGTATACGGCCAAATGACACTAAAGCAGTGAATTCGGTAAAATTTTCTACGAATTTTGTATCCTGTTTACAAGTTTTCCCTGGTGCAAAACCAAAGGTTGAAGTCGTCGTATTTCCACTTGTAGTCATGTTGTATTCTACTTTGAGATACAAACAAAAGCAATTTCAATAAACGTTTGAGGAAACCTCATATTAAAACTATACTCAATGCAACGTAATTGCAACGTGGCAATACAAAGAATCCTTTACGTTTCATAAATATTTTTGGTAGAAGTTTCGTTCATCTAAACGCTCAGCTGACCTTCTAGAACCCGACTTGCTTAATGGCGGAGTTCACGGAGACGCCCCGCCATCTTGGACACGCTTCAGATTTTTAAATGCGAATATCTAGTGTGTGGATTGATCAATTCTAAAATAAATTATATATTAGGCCTTTCCAGTACGATCTCCATTAACATTAATTATATCAAAGAAAAATATTGAAAAACAAAAAAAGTTGAAAAACTGCACATTTTGAATTCACTTCCTGTAGCGACCGGAAGTACTGACGACACAAACGAAGGCAAAATTGCACATCTATAACTCATGGTCTATCATCTCTAACAAGTCTCCAGTTAATATCTTGAGCCGTTTTCGAGAACACTCGAAGACAAATTTGCATTTTAAAATCAGGAAATTGCCCATAACTTGGCACTGGTAGCGAATTTTCCAACAAACGGAATTTTATATAAAATTCATATAGTGACCTATTATTCCTGAAATTTTCAATCAATTCCACCGAATAGTTTACGAGAAATCGCCTGCACAAAATTTTGTCTAAAAAAAAAAGAATAATAATAATAATAACTAGATGAGAAACTCGTTGCGAGCAACGAGAGGTCTTCCGTCCGATTCCGGAAAGAAGACGTTAAATCGAGCTGAAAAAGTAAAAAAAAAGATTTGCAAACAAGGGGGATTGAACCCAAGTCGCATGAAATTCCAACTCACTAAATATTACGCTATCGGGACCTCTACTCTAAATCTACTTGTATATATTAACGAATATGCTTCTCTCTTAAAATTATGAAAGGCAGGTCACTATTCAAAATTTAGCGCCAAACGCCACGAGTTAGTCTTCGCGCTTTTTCTTTAGAATGTTCTATTAAATAGGTGTGATAGCTTCAATGAAATTAAAAAAAAGAACGTTCTTATAGCCTAAGATTCGAGATTTAGAAAGTATGTTAAACACATTTTAAAAATTCCATATTGTATGTATGCATGTAACACTAAAGCGGTGAAACGGTTTGAATTTTTTTCAATTTCCTGTTTATCCCCAAAGTGAACTATCCCGATTAGTTAATCGAAAAAGGTTGAAACGTTTCGCGCGAAAACATGGCTCGCCCTTCGATGGTCAAAGAATCAGATATCTTTTATGCTCTGTAACTTGAATCAGCGTCTTTGAGACAAGAATGCTTAAATAAACTCCATGAAGCGATCTTTAAAAAAAATCTTTTTCTTATTTTTGTCTTCTTTATTAGTTTAATATGACACAAGTGTGCATAGGAAAAACAGTGGTTACGATTAATACTGACAATATTAATTGATATTCTTTTTTGAGAAGTATTACTCATAAGTATGATTTAAGATCTGTTTTTCCGTGATGCACAAAAGATATTAGGTATCGAATTTCATTAGCACATTTAGTCTTTTCTTTTTCTACTTTGAAAACCAGCCAAAACTATTTACAGAAGACGTTAGTTTGACACAGAACTGTAACGAAACTACGACGTGACAATCCAAGTATTCCTTTACATTTCATTTATTCTTATGTTACTTTCGTTAAAGCAAACGCTCGGCTGCATCCGTAAACCACTATTGCGAAATGTCGGCGTTGACAGAGACAGCCGCCATATTGGACCCGCTTCAGATTTTTGAATGCTTATATCTAGATTTTAGATTTATCAACATTCAAACAAATTAAATAGTAAGCATTATAAGAAGGGTCTCTATATACATACCAAAAATAAATGAAAAATACTGAAAAACAAAAAAGTTAGAAAATACGATTTTTTAAAATTTGCATATCGTTACGACCGGAAGTACTGACGACGCACGAAAAGGCGATTCTGCAAACCAGAAAGTCATGATCTATCATCTCCAATAAGTCTCCATATCATATACTTAGCCATTTTCGATAAAAGTGCGCGACAAAATCGCATTTTAAAATCAGGAAATTGTCCATAACTTGGCACCAGAAGCGAATTTTCCAAATTTCTCTTTGGATGTAACAACTTCATATTATGACACATATTTTGTGAAAGTTTCATGAGAAAGCGCTGAATAGTTTTCGAGAAATCGCCTGCACAAAATTTTGTCAAAAAAAATAATAATAATAATAATAATAAGAATAATAAGAAACAGTAGAATCACTATAAGGTCTTCCGTGAAGACGGAAGACCTTAATAAGAAACAATAGAATCACTATAAGGTCTTCCGTGAAGACGGAAGACCTTAATGATCCATAACTTTGTTGTATTGAATCAGACCAAAACTGTAGGAGGGTTACTGAAAAAGTTCTTATTTTAAATTTAGAAGAAAAAGATGAAAGAGAAGTGCAATTAATCCCTTGAGATTAATTATCTAGCCTGCTGCAGGAAATTTAGTAGACTTATCTTTATCTGTCACTTTAAGATTAATGAAAACCTTTGTCTGCAACTGCTGTTTTTTTTAAGTTAAGGTCAAGCCTTCATGATATTCTCATTCATTGAAGGCTGGCATTTTACATTACACAAGCTTCATTATTGTTTAAATATACATTCAATGTTGAGTTGTTCTTTACTGCCTAATGTAAGTACTAGGATATTATTTACAGGTTTTTGGATATTCAGGAATTACCGTACAGCGGGTGTTTTTGGCAGGTTGTAAAATTTGGCCTTTTGCTCGCTCAAAGATATGCAAATAATTTCGGAGTAATTTATTTTAGCGGACGCACGGTCTCAGCTCTTTGTAGATAGACACAAAGCGGACTATCATCAAAACGCCAAAATAAGCAAAAATTAGCACCCCGCTAAAATAACCCACTATACGGTATCTTGAAATACAGTTGCTGTTGCTCAATTATTCTTCATATATTTTTTAATCTTTCCGTAAGCTGCATCCTTATAATTCTACCCCATCGCGGGGCCCTTGCTGACTGGTCAGTTTTCCAGTTAAATTATCTAAAACATTTTTGTATCAATTTACTGCGAATTTCCAGTAATGAGGTCTGGGAAAGTATTCAATTCATCATTCTGAAACTACAGCATCCCCGTTTCTTTTTTTAATTTAATGAAAGTAAGTAGAAGATTATAATAAATGTTTTGAAAAATACATACTCATTCAGTTTTTCTGTTCAGTGATTCTGTCGTTTGAGTTATTAACTTACAGATCCCTTTAGCTATCTGTCGACACTTAATACCTTCACTGTTATTCTCGCCCCAGTGTTTCTCATGGACAATCCTCAAGTTGCCGTTGAATAATGATGTTAAGAGTTTTAAATGCTTTTAAATATGTTTCTTAACATAAACACAATTTAATGTACA
>NW_026922157.1:157500-193705 GCF_032062105.1 Saccostrea cuccullata | reverse complement strand
TAGGGAGTCCTTGTTTTATATAGAAATACATTGGAAAATTCTTCTTCTCAAGCACCAGTGGGCCAGGAAAGCTGAAACTTAGGTGGAATCATCCTGGGGTAGTGTAGATTCTAAATTACTAAAATAAAAAGGGGGTTGGGAGGGGGTAAGGTTCACAATAGATGTAAGAAGAGGGGAAATCTGGTAATAAAAGAACTGCATCACCAAAGTTACTCAGGTGAGCGATGTGGCCCATGGGCCTCTTGTTAAGCATTGAATAGATTACTTGAGTAAAAATAGTTCGTGGTGATTATTTTGTAATAATTTGTACCAATTTGTCAGGGATTTAAAAATGTAACCAAGGATGAGGATGCTGTTGAGTACATGAAGAAATTTGCTGATGAACTTCAGAATATTCAGGGAAGAGAAGTGGATAGGATAGAGAGACAAATGAAAGTAAGCATAAATCAAGATTACATGAAATTAATTGTGAAAAATTTATGTATATATTTTTATTGAATTCATTATGTAAGTTGTAAGATGTAAGTTCTTTTGTTTTTTAGGGATCTTTTCATTAAGTAGATTGATTGTATGTTGTTTAACGTCCCATTCGAGAATTTTTCACTCATATAGAGATTAGATATGTCACCAGATGTCGATGAAGGGCTTCAAATTTAGACCTATACTTGGCACTCAGGGCTTTTGAGCAGTGAGGGTTCTTTATTATGCCATCGCTACCGTGACATAGGACCTATGTTTTTAAGGTCATATCCGAAAGACCCATGACTTTCATTTCTAATGCTGAGTGCCTTGCAAAGGAACAGTCACTCCCTATGTTTATGTCCTAGATTTGACGCACTACCACGAACGAGAATCGAACCTTGGCCTCCTGATCATTATATAGAAAAATGCATTTATACTATGAAAATCTTTTTTGCTAATGGGTATTAAACAAAAGTACTAAGTGCATGGGTATTATGAACATATATTGCAAATTTCTATCCCCAGGGCCATATGTTCTTGTGTAAGGATGGGGCTATTTTGAATACATATAGTTAAAAGGCATTTTCCTTTTGAAAATCTTTTCTTCCTTTGGGCTTATAGAAAGCATACAGAATTTTTAAAATTGTAATTAACATGAGTATTTTTACCAGATTTGTGAAATTCTTAACCATTTGATAAATTAATTTTTTACTCTAAAGAAGTTATTCCCCTTTGCTGCTCATATAAAGGAATGTTTATAGCATTTTATGCAAAAGATACTTTTACAACTTTTAATGGTCAGGTGGACTTTTAAATCAAGATAAATTTAAAAAACGGAGCAAAAGAGCCTTTATTATTGTTGTCGCTAAATGTTCATCAAAGTCTAATAGAGGCCATTTATGAGAGAATTAGATGGGTTTACTAATAGTACTTATGAACTACCATAATTACTATTGTTATGTTTTGTTTGCATGGGGATAGTGTCAAATGGGGGAGGGGTTGGATGGGGGTGGGGGCAAGTACAGGAAAGTAAATAACATTTGTTAAAGAACGTTAAAGTATTTTGCTAAATTCAGATCAACCAATTTCTCTTGCTTTTGGGCAAAACAGCCTCATGTATCAGGTTATTTTGTTTTATTTTGTATTTTTTTTTTTACAGTGTTACATTATATGCAGGTGACTGCTAAGGCCATAGGGCCTTTTCCTTGGTTTCTATTGTGAATGGGAATATAAAGGATAGTTTAACTTTGGTATTTCAGACACTGATATCTCAAAAACCATGCATATATCAAACTGCTTAGGAAGTCCTAAATCACCTATTCATAAGTATTTTACCCTTGATATTTTGCATCCCTGGATAACTTGAAGTTATATCTCTGATTTATGGAGTTTGATATAACAAGGTCTGACTGTATATTTAGTGATTAAATCGATTGATCTTTTTCGAACTGTTTCTTAATGTTTCAGGCAGAGTTTGAGGGAAAGTACCACATAAAATTAAGACATGTTGACCTGGAGCCATTATAATGTATACTAAAGATTAGTAAATCAAAAACTGCCAGTGATGCAAGTGTCTAGTCTGACAATAATACAAGGATTTTAAAAGGAAAATGTAACCCAAAGGATTCATCAGAATGACTTTTTATGTGATAATTTGCATACAAGTATTATTTTTTAAATGTGTGATTTTTTCCGTGGAATGTGAGGGATTGCAGAATTCCATGTGACTGTATAAAGGACTAATGTGTGTATAAATGACTAATGTATAAAGGACTGTGCAATTATAAATATGAAGTTTTCTTTTTTAAACTCTAATTTTTACATGTATGGATATTTCTTCCAATATTTAAAAGTTGCACATACATCTACTGTAAAAGCGCAAATTTTCATGGAGATAAAATTTCGTTGATTTGTCATGTAAAACAGATTCATTGGCATTTAATTTTGTTGTTTTGAAAGTAACATTTTTTGGAATACTGTTTGTTATCTCCATATCCTTCTTCCATGAAAAAAAACCCTATTTCCTTAATAATTATGTTAAAGCCGTAATGTATGGGAAAAGAAAGTTGAAATTGATTATGATGTCATAATGGATCTAACATAAGAAATTAGTCTAAAGCCATTTACTAGATTTTGACATGAAAACTAGTCTATAGATGAACAGCCGTGCTATATATAATTATACACATAGAAATTTCACATTATTGATGAATATTGGTTGGCCAAATAAGCAGAATTTTACTAACTATTATAGAACGGTTTCTGGTAACTGTGATTGCATGATAACAGTTTGACGATTCGAGCTATTTGCGATGTATTCCTTTGTTAAAAAATCGCAATTTGGTACACAGTAATACTATTACATGCATATAGGTTTCCCCGAGATTAAAATGTCAAGTTTATTCACATAAACCTGTTAAATACGTGGAAAATACCTTAAACTTCCAAACTTGTCATCTTCAAGAGATATTTTGTTCAAAAAAAACTTTAGAAGAAAACATCAAATCACGCACGTGTTCTCCTTTAAAATCTGTTTATGGGTGTGTAAAAAACACTCTTATTGGTCAAAAAAAAATATTACGTTTACATGAAGTATATTTTTCTGTAATCATTCTTGACTTCCACTTTTGGAAATCGTGAAGACCTGCTGTATATGTCTAAATAGAGAACAAAGGTACTTGGGTCTTGGTCTTATAAATATGTATGTACCTTAATGATATGTAAAAAAAAAAACCTTTTCTTTACATATCAATAAGGTACATACATATTTATAAACCGAGACCAGGGAACAGGAGGAAATTAAAAAAAAGCAATAATGGCGACCTTGTTGTTCAAGATAGTTGATCATTTACTTATATTTCGTATTTATGCCGGGTTATCTTTTGTAAAAGGTATGTATCCCACATAATTATTTTGGGGAGAATTTTTTTTCTAAGATGGGTCCGTTCTTATTGACAGTCTTTTGGTTGTATTTACTTCCTCGAATTATATAGATAAGAACAACTTTATAGATTGAAGACAAGTACTAGTGTCAATTCACCTGACTGCTTCATCGCCATTAGTTTCGGTGTGGAATGGCGACCCGCGCTCGTGCAGGTTATCTTGTATTACCTTTGTTTACATTTTATTACGGCAACGCGTATTTGTGTTTGTTTGTAAACTGCACTGACCAGTGCAACTGTTGTAAGTAGTTTCTTTCCAAGTCAAAGGATCAAATTTGTTGGTACCGAAGATAGGTCTTGTCACAAGGAGTATTGGACCACAGAAAAGGATTGATTGATTGATTGTATACTGTTTAACGTCCCTCTCAAGAATTTTTCACTCATATGGAGACGCCACCACTTGCCGTTGGTCTCCACAGTGGGATTCCAACCCGCGACGAAAGGATCAACTCCTTACCTCGCAACTCTAGAGCAGACACTCTAACCACAGAAAAGGAGGTAAAAAAAGTTCAAGAACTAACCATTGAAAGTTATGGACAAGGTAAATGTTTTTGAACAGTGTGCTGAAACTCAAGGTCAAAAGGGGCAAAGTTATTGATGACCAAGGCAAGTTCCAATATAGACATTTGAAAATTGAAAGCCCTTACAATAACTGGTCAGAAGTTACGGACAAGGTCAAAGTTTGGTACGATAAGAAAGATCTTGTCACAACTTCTAAGTAATACACCTGTGGAGTATGAAGGCCATAGCTTAACCAGTAAAAAGTTTTGGGCAAGGTTAACTTTTTTTTGCGGTCAAACGGAACAAACAGACGGACACACCGCGCTACAGGCGGATGGACAGGGCAAAAAGTATGAACCTTTGAGGACGATTTTTTGCAGGGATGAATGTTTTCTTTATATGAAAAAATTCTCTTATCAGAGTGATTTTAATTTCACTAAAGGTATTCAATGTATATAATGAAAGGATTTTGATCAATGTTGAAAATTTAAACTAGTTAATTAAAATGCATTGCTAGATAAAGTGAAATGAAAGTGAAATTTTGCACATTAAAAGTTTTTAACGAATAAGATTAATCTGCCTTTGATGAATAGAAGAATTTTTGAATTTCACAAAATGTCTGTAGTAAATGATTTATTTTATTTCAATTTCATTGAGAAGAACATTATGCATATTTTCACCAAGAGATTTGTTTGAAGTTCAAATTATTTTCTACAATATCTTTAAAACATTCTGTGCCCATAGGTTCAATGTAATATTCAAATAGCAATTATTTAAAGAGGTCGAGACCACTAGATTTTCTGACGTCAGCATAAATTTGCATGTAAATTAGCTATCTGTTTACTTTATCCACTGATGAATGAGTCGCAATGCATTGTGGACTACTACAAGTACTAAGCTGTGTTGAAAATAAAGGCCAACTTGAATTGTCCCTTGGAAACTTATTTTCAATTCTGTTTTGAGATTTATGGAAGAAATATTTAAAATTAGTATAATCTTTCATTTCTATGTTCACATTTACAAAATTTGCTTTATGAAGCCTTATATCAACGTATAATACATCGGCCTAAACCAGTGTTCGAAGAGACGTACAAGTAGGTGCTATCGTGTCGATAGAGCATTGAGTTTTTTTTCACGTGATATACGTGTACATAGTTTTAGACAGCAGTACAAGGTGCGCTATTATTATTTAGCCCCTAAATATTATCAAGAAGTTTTTATGTACATGCAAACATCAAAGCGTTTTCACCATGTTCACTTTATTCGAATTTCGAAGCAATTATTAATCTGTCTATCTCTCGATACTACTCGCCTTCAAATTTTGAGTACTCTGAGTAAGGTGCGCAGCTGGTTAAAAGATATAAAAAAGTAGAGAAAAGTAAATTTCAATGCGGTGAAAAGGGAACAGTATTAAGTTATTAGTGAAGATAAAAAGGTTAGAAAAACAGTATTCACAGTTAAAAAATATAAAAACACTATAATATAATTAAGGTCTGTGGTGATTCAGTTTGCTCACTTCCAGTTTGAAATGTTCAACATCTGGAAGCGAGACAACACTGCCTGGCAGTCTGTTCCACTGAACTATTGTCAGAGGGAAAAGGGAATATTTATACACATTTTTAGCTCACCTGAGCCGAAGGCTCAAGTGAGCTTTTCTGATCACATTTTGTCCGTCGTCCGGCCGTCTGTCCGTCCGTAAACTTTTCACATTTTCGACTTCTTCTCAAGAACCAATGGGTTAATTTTAACCAAACTTGGTACAAAGCATCCTTAGGTGAAGGGGAGTTTAAATTATTAAAGTGAAGGGCCAAGTCCCCTTATAAGGGGAGATAATGAAGAAAAGACAAAAATAGGGTGGGGTCATTAAAAAATCTTCTTCTCAAGAACCACTAGGCCAGGAAAGCTGAAACTTATGTGGAAGCATCCTTGGGTAGTGTAGATATTAAATTGTTAAAATCATGACCCCCGGGGTTTGGGCGTGGCCACAATAGGGAATCCAAGTTTTACATAGAAATGTATAGAACAAATCTTTAAAAATCTTCTTCTCAAGAACCACTGGGCCAGGAAAGCTGAAACTTATTTGGAAGCATCCTTGGGTAGTGTAGATATTAAATTGGTAAAATCATGACCCCGGGGGTAGGGCAGGGCCACAATAGGGAATCCAAGTTTTGCATAGATATATTTAGGAAAATGTTTTTGAGAATCTTCTTCTCAAAAACCACTGGGCCAGGAAAGCTGAAACTTAAGTGAGAGCATCCTGAGGTAGTGTAGATTCTAAATTATTAAAATCGTGAATGGGGAGGGTGTAGCAAGAGGGGGAAATCTGGTAAAGAACTTCATCACCCAAGTTACTCAGGTGAGCGATGTGGCCCATGGGCCTCTTGTTTGTAGTTTGTATCTGTCTAAAGGTGAGGGAATGAGATGAACGGGTAGTCCTACTTGGGGGAATAAACTGAACCGAGGGGATGGCTACTAGTCCATGTACGATCTTGTACATAAGTACAAGCCTTGCATCCGCCCTCCTTTGTTGTAAGCTTCGCCAACCTAATGTTTGTAGCATATCTGAGACACTTGATGTTCCTAAAATCCGACATCACCCACCTTGCAGCTCTGCGCTGTACAGCGTCAACTTGGTTAATAAGTGTAACAAGATGAGGGTCCCAAACGCTGGCAGCATACTCAAGCTGTGGACATACCACTGCTTTGTGTGCTGCTGACCGAAGCTGCTGGTTCCTGGTCGGTATATTTCTGCGTAAGAAGCCAAGGAAGCTGTTGGCTTTATTTGTAACCCGACTGATGTGCTGACTCCAATTCAAGTCATCCGATTTATCGATACCCAGATACCGAGCTGATGAGATAGTCTCTAATACCTGACCATGAAATATATAGTTGGTACAAATGGGGTATCTGGATGTCGTTACATGGATTACCTGACACTTACTTGGGTTAAATTCCATGTCCCACAAGGTCTCCCAGTTCTATAGTTGCTTAAGGTCCTCTTGGAGCATTGACTGACATCCCTGTCCATCCATAGTAATATAGATGACAGTGTCATCTGCAAAGAGTCTGACCTGTGACTTCACATGCTCCGGCAAATCGTTTATATAAGCGAGGAAGAGGATGGGGCCAAGGACAGAGCCCTGAGGGACCCCAGATGTAACGGGGATGGATGTGGAGAACTCACCATCTACTACTGCCCTCTGGGAACGGTTGCTGCGGAACCCCTTGATCCATACTAGATTTCGGCCTCGAACACCATACTCATGTAGTTTAGAAAGTAGTTTGTTGTGTGAGACCTAGTCAAAAGCTTTGCTGAAATCTAACAGGATCAAGTCGGTTTGCTTACCGTGTTGAATATTACATGCAAGTTCATCGACCAGCATCACCAGCTGGGTTTCGCAGCTCCGTCGCTCCCTTAATCCATGTTGGAGGTCATATAAGATGTTATTTTGTGTAAAATGGCTTACCAAGTTTGATGTTATAATATGCTCCATAGTTTTGCACAGTATGCAGGTAAGGGATATAGGTCTGTAATTTGCTGGGTTTGATCTGTCCCCCTTCTTAAATAGTGGACTAACATTAGCGGTGCACCACTCTCTGGGTAATGTACCTGTGTCATAGGAGAGCTGAAAGAGGGTTTGGAATATTGGGCTTACCTCTTGGTGCAGTTCTTTTAGTAAGATGGGTGGAATCTGATCAGGGCCAGTCGCTTTGTATTTAGTTTTTCAGCAATTTTTCTATACCCTCTTTGGTTACCTTGATTTCCGGCATGTGACTTCTTGGAGGGGAGGGTTGGTCAGTAAAAGAGGTAGACTCGGCTGGGTGGGTGGTACTGATATGTTGTTTACTCACCTTCATGTTACATAGCTGAGAGAGGGAAAGGGGAGATTTGGGGCTGAAAACCAACTGAAATTGTCGGTTTAAATGTCAGCTTTCTCAACCGGCTCTGATTTGGTGACACACCACATGAGTCCCTCTTAGCGTGTTTCAGGAAGGTGAAAAGCTTCTTGAGGGCATAGGTTTGTTTGGGATTTATTTCTGACTCAGAGACCTGTTTCTCCAGGATACCAAGGATGTTGTTCACATATCTATGATATGAAAGTCTTATTTGTTGTTGGACTAGATGTTTAGTACTTTTATAATGGTGTTTATCCTCTGGTCTTTTTGTTCTTCTCTGTCTGTAAAGAGTTTATCACGTTTTCTAATTAAGCGTTTGATGTGAATATCAACCCAGGGTAGCTTGTTCTTTCCTCTGGTCCTTACAGGTGGTACAAAAGTTGACAAACCCTCTGAGATTTTTTGTTTGAATTCATTCCATAGATAATCAGCATTTTTATGTGTATGTACATTCATGAGAACTTGATCCTTATACTGAGCAATATGATGTCTAAACCCATCCCAGTCTGCTTTTTGTACAGGTGGACATTTCTAGGCTTGATTTTGCTTACCTGCGGTTTTATGTTTGACTCTGTGTACACAATATCATGATCACTTAAACCAGGTAAGGGGGCCACTTTACTTACCAGAGTTGGGCGATTTGTCAAATACAAATCAAGAGTATTTTCACCTCTAGTAGGGAAATCTACCATTTGCTGTAGATTATTGTCTTGTATGAGCTCTGTAAAGTACTCATATAAAGATGTTTTTCTACAACTAGAGTCAATGCTATTTCTTACCCAATCATACTTCGGCATATTAAAGTCACCCATTAGCCAGATGGTGCCACCTTTATGAGCAAACTTGGATAGTGGGATGTTCAGCTCGATTAAGCTTTGTTCATCTGCTTCCTCTGGTTTGTAATAAGTACCTACATACAATGATTTGCTACCATGCAAATTAACTTTGACCCATAATAACTCAGTCAGTTTCCAGCTCAGAGGCTTTTTACACTGTAAACTGTTTACGAACAAGTATAAATACGCCTCCCCCTCTGGTTGTAACTCTTCCCTACAAAATACTAGTACAGTTTAACCCATGTCTACTGGAAATACCTCACTGTCAGCTATATCAGGTGTCAACCATGATTCGGTACCTACCACAATATCAGGGGAAACAGTGGCTATAAGATTTTGGAACTAGATAGTTCCATTGTTTATTGAAAATCTCATTTCTGAGTTAGCGCCGCCCATTAAATTAATAAGCTCTGCCCACTTGGACTGCTGGGACTGCTCTCTGGGACCGCTGGGACCGCTCTGGGACTTCTTTAGCAGTCCCAGAAAGCAGTCCCCGGGACTGCTCTGGGACTGCTTTGTGTCATGTTGGGTCTGGTCGGTACTGTATATGATGGAAACTTGAAATAGGAACTTAGTATAGTGCTTATTTTACAAAAAAGAAAATGCCCAAGATGAAATTTACGACATCTTAATTTAGGTCTAACTCTACCTGTTGGCGTGGGAGTAGGACAAATTTAAATAAGTAGTAAAAAGTTGTAAATCAGGCTTCATCTCGATACTGTATATTGATTTGTTTTTGAATGAAAATGCCCCTATCTATTCAAAAAATATGTTATTATAATAATCATTTAATTTTACTTTATTTACATATCTAAACTACCTGTGTTTTAGATTGAGTGATTGATTTATTTATTATTTTATTTTATTATATTATTTTTTTTCATTATTTATTTCCTTGCCAAGGGATTTTTTGGTAGTGGATTTTGCCCCGAAACAAAAATGTATGGATATGCCCTACCCCCAACATTTTCCTTAAAATTAATATTTTATTTAATTCATATAAACTAGAACAAAAGCCTATTGGGCTCATTTTCGTTGGTTTTTAAAGACAAATATTTTTGGGTAATAACACGAAACATTCGCGATATAACTCGAAACATTTGCGATATAAGGTGTAACGTATGCGATATAACGCGAAACTTACGCGTTTTAACGCGTACTTTTCGCGAATAGACGTTATAACGCGTAGCTTTCTCGAATAAATGCAAAACTTACGCATTATAAAGCGAAACTTTCGCGTTTTTTCAATAATATTCTTATACTAATGCTACTCAGGAACCCTTGACTGACAGATAAGAATGCCGACGAGAACTTGAACTTAATTATAAAATATCATTTCCTCAGAAGATGTACTGGAGGAATGATGCGATGATTAGTCACTATACATTAGTCACCAGATTTTTTTTTTATTTCAAAACCTTACCAATTAATAAAATGAATTTTACTTTCTTGTACATTGTACATATTTTTCAGTTGTTAAATTCAAGAAATTCTTTATACTGATTATTTTATCTAAGAAAAATCTCAACTTGACACTTTCTCAAGCTAGCTGTTTTTTTACAACTGTACCCTAGTGAATTAAGCGATCCATCATTTTTGACTAAAAAGTATACATATGTATAATACAACATAGCTTAAAAGTGAGTGAACAATGTATCATTTCATCAGCTTGACATGCCATATAATGCTTTTTAGCTCACCTGAACCGAAGGCTCAAGTGAGCTTTTCTGATCACAATTTTGTCCGGCGTCCGTCTGTCCGTCTGTCTGTCTGTAAACTTTTCACATTTTCGACTTCTTCTTAAGAACCACTGGGCCAATTTCAACCAAACTTGCCACAAAGCATCCTTGGGTGAAGGGGTGTTAAATTTGTCCAAATGAAGGGCCACGCCCTCATTCAAGGGGAGATAATTGGGAATTAATGAAAAATTGGTGGCATGTTTTAAAAATCTTCTTCTCAAGAATCACTGTGCCAGGAAAGATGAAACTTATGGGGAAACATCCTCAGGTAGTGTAGATTCAAGTTTGTTCAAATCATGACCCCCGGGGGTAGGGCGGGGCCAAAATGGCCGACCAAAGTTTTACATAGACATATACAGGAAAATTCTTTAAAAATCTTCTTCTCAAGAATAGCAAAGCCATAATTGATTATATTTATATAGAAGCATCCTCAGGTAGTATAGATTAAAGTTTATTCAAATCATGACCCCCGGGGGTAGAGCGGGGCCAAAATGGCCGACCAAAGTTTTACATAGAAATATATAGGAAAAATCTTTAAAAATCTTCTTCTCAAGAATAGCAAAGCCATAATTGATTATATTTATAATGAAGCATCCTCAGGTAGTGTAGATTCAAGTTTGTTCAAATCATGACCCCCGGGGGTAGGGCGGGGCCAAAATGGCCGACCAAAGTTTTACATAGAAATATTTAGAAAAATTCGTAAAAAACTTTCTTCTCAAGAATAGCAAAGCCATAATTGATCATATTTATATGGAAGTATCCTCAGGTAGTGTAGATTCAAGTTTGTTCAAATCATGACCCCCGGGGGTAGGGCGGGGCCAAAATGGTTGACCAAAGTTTAACATAGAAATATATATAGGAAAATTCTTTTAAAATCTTCCTCTCAAGAATAGCAATGCCATAATTAATCATATTTATAATGAAGCATCCTTAGGTAGTGTAGATTAAATTTTATTCAAATCATGACCCCCCGGGGGTAGGGTGGGGTCACAATGGCCGATCAAAGTTTTACATAGACATATATAGGAAAATTCTTTAAAAATCATCTTCTCAAGAATAGCAAAGCCATGATTGGTCATTTGACAACTTTTGGATTTTAACTTTTCAATAATAAACCAATTTCTACTTTTTCCTAGCCACAGTGGTTAGGTGAGCGATGTGGCCCATGGGCCTCTTATTAAGTAATAAATATAAATGGATATTGTTACTAGTGTTACAAACTGATCGTCGAGGACGGGTCTACTATTCTTAATTTTTCTCCCATATTTATATATCCGAGGGGTCATTGAAAAGTTCGTGGACTAGCGCCATAAATCAGAATTATTAGGGTATATAGCAAAGAGTTTTTACACTTTGAATTATTATCAATGTTTTCGTAAGCAATGGAATGACAACGTGGCGCAACCTCAAAATACGATGTCGTATTTCTACAGTGAATCTAACACAGACAAATGAAAAATTGCAATCCAATTTTCAATTTTTCAATTTACCTTATTTTGTCAATTTTCTGAGATCTTGATCTTAACAATTTTATTTCAAATTCTGTGGAGAGTGTATATAAAAAAACGACTGAAAGGGTTGATTTTTCCCAAAAATCATTATCATGAAGTTTAACTTTTGAAAACCTCGCATTAACTTTGAATGGTTTGAATCACAAATCACAAAACAAAGTTCAGACTTATTAAAAAGTCTCGGTTAAACAGAAAAAGTTTCGCTATATCGCAAAAGGTTATAACTACATGTATAACACGAAAGTTTTGAGAATGCGTTTATTTGCGAAAGTCACGCGTTATAAGACGAAAGTTACGCTTTTATTTGCGTTCGCGAATTTTTTACCTAGGAAAATGAGCCCAATTGGCTTTGGTAGAAAAAAAAACTAACTTTGGGATATTTATTTTTAACAATATTCAGGGAGGTTGCTTGTATGTGGAATTGGGGCAAATTTTGTCGATTTATATGGAAAACGCTTTAGCAATTCGGTATCTAACCCGTGGGTTTATTCGCTACTGCTCAAATAGCCACTCAAGTTTACAAGCTTTAAGACAAACTTCAATTTGAAAGAGTTAAATGTGGTATGGCTAAATTTAAAACCAGAAGTATATTAACTATTTATAGAAAAAAGTTAGATATAAAGAACTATATTTATATATGTAGTACCATCAAATCGGGACCTTATTCGGAACTGGCTAAAAGTCTACATCGTCAATTAACCCAGCTGATTTTAATGTTGAAATCATGTTCTGTCATTTAATCCAATGGTAAGACTTCTGTCATAATTTAAAGGTTTTAACGTAACTTTATTAAACTTATAGCATTGCAAATAACACTTTTTTCTGCTTATAATTTAAGAGTTGTATACTGTATAAGGGTTATTTTCGCCCCGTGTTTTTTTTCGCCTTTTCACACTTGCAGACAACTTTGCCCCGTTTTGAATTCGCCCAGTCATACATGTAGTTCTGTTTAAGAAATTATACCGTATCATTTAAGTTCGCCCCGTTTTAAATTCGCCCAAATAAGAATAGGGCGAAAGGGGCGAAAATAAAACGGGGGCGAAAAATTCCCTGTATACAGTATGTAATTGGTTCGATGGTTAATAAGTAATCTTTTGGTGAAAATCAGTCTGGCACTAAAACATTTTGTCAGGTATGATCTGATGCCTTTCTGGTATATGAAAGATATTTGATTCTTTGATTGACCTCAACGCATTAGAGAATGCATAATTATGGGGGTGGGGGTGGGGGGTGATATAAGAAGCGCAATATTGATACCATTGCCATTTTAATATTACAAAAGTTAAAATTCAGTCTAGACTTCCCAAGCAGAATTAATTATTTCGAGAATATCACAATGAAAGTATATTAATTATATGATATATTAAATCGAATATTAACTGGTATATCGTGTTATTTAATTAATTTTGAATATCAATACTAGTAATATGTGTACATTCTGACAGGAATGCAGAATATTTATCAGGACTACATTCATGCTCTATTCATTACGTATTGCTGAAGGTTATGGCAAAAAATCTGTTAGAAATATAAAATCAAAATACATGTATTAATTTATCATTTAGTACAATGTATGTGTATGTTTTCTATATAAATTACTAGTCAATGTATATATTTTCAGCACAGAACCTGCAAATCCAGGTCCAACCACCAAATGTAATATTAGGGCAAAATGATATTATAATCACCTGTTCCACCATCAGGCAATCACAACTTGATACTGTGTATACTATACAGCTACAAAAAAACAGTACTGGCACAATACAGGATGTGGTTTCTGTTCGTTCAAGTAACGGTCAAGATACTATAACATGGCAGGACACAAGTTTACAAAACAGAGCAACAGCAACAGGTACTGTCAGCTCACCTGCCACAGCTCAGCTAAAGTTGACGATACCTAAGAACAGAGCGCTGTGTCCTCGAGATTTCACTGGATACAGGTGTAAGATGAGTGGATTCACAGCGGCGCTAGTTAATCAAGAAACAAATCAGGTGTATGTTACCTATACGGGTATGTAGTATACATTCCAAAATCCAGCATTGCATTTGTTTATTAATTGTAAATAATTGTAAATTCTAATATTAATTGTAAAATCTTGTTACATCTTGATGGATCTTAATTGTAATTAAGTAAATCCAACAACGATTGAAATGCCAAATGTGAGGATACTTGGTGAATTTTCTAATACACCATCAAGACAATTTCCGGTTGGAACGACTGTGCAGCTGACATGTACAGGACAGATTGGAAGTGAACCAACTGCTGTAAGTACATTATCTTAAATAACAATATAATGTCAGAAAACTTTATGTCAACATCTTAATCGAAATTCATTATCTACTCTTCAGACAATTCGATGGTGCTCGAAGAAGTCCCAAGATCTTGGCTTCACTGGGTTACCACAGACCCCAGTCCACTCGGAGGCCTGGCCATCTTCCAACTGTCAGTACACACGTTCCAGTACTATCACCTATAATCTCACCAGTGATGACACCTACACACAGTTCTTGTGTGAGTCTGGATATTCTGGTCTCTGCGAAACAGGAACAGCCAAGCAGTATCTGAATATATCTATAGGTGAGTTCTTTAATATTATTTTTCCGCTTGATATCCCATTTACATACTGAATGACATAATTTTTGTAAATCATATTAGTACTGGGTATTATTTTTTTAATATTATACATTTATGTAAATTAGTTGAATCGGATTTGTCAAGAAATATTTGGTTTTTTTTTTTTGGAAAAAAAAACACAGTGAGTTACCCGCTGAATAATGTTGCCACGCCTTCCTGGGTAGCAACAGTCAAAATTCCTTGATGACGGATGTTATTCCAAATTATAGTGACCGCGAAGAATTTATGTTTCTTTTACGAATCGTGTTCAGCCTAAGCAAGGGCACCGCAAAGCGAAGCATCCCCTCGCAAACAGCATTTATGAATCAAAACAGTATTCGGCATTGATCCCGATGCAAATTACTTCTCTCCCGTTTCGTATACAGCGCTTAATCTCACGCAACATAAGTTAAAGGTGCATAGACACAGATTTGAAGTTAATATTTTCTGTATAATATATCACGACTTGTATATTGTAATAGAATTCAACACGAAAATAAGTTAAAAATCTTATTTCATCTAAAAGTTAAGTTATTGAAAAGTTCGTGCTGTAACAAGCTAGATATAAAGAACGCCCGCATATATTTTTAGCACCGTCAAATCTGGACCTTAAATTCGGAACTTGCTAAAAGACTACTTCGTTAATTAACCCAGTTGATTTTTTATATTAAAGTCGTGTTCTTTTATTTAATCCAATAGGAAGACTTGTGTCATAATTTAAAGGTTTTAACGTAACTTTATTAGACTTAAAACATTGCAAACAAAACTTTTTCTGTTTATAATCTAAGAGTTATAATATGTAGTTGGTTCGATGGTTAACAAGTAATCTTTTGGTGAAAAAATCAGTCAACTAAAGCATTTTGTCAGATATGATCTGATGCCCTTCGGGTATAAAGGATATTTTATTCTTTTATTAACTTCAACCCATTAAAGAATGCATAATTATGGGGGGGGGGGGGGGGCAGAAAAAGCGCAAAACTTTAAAAAGGGAAATTTTCGCCCCCGTTTTATTTTCGCCCCTTTCGCATAATTAAAACGGGGCGAATTCAAATTACTTCTCATAATTTCTCAAACAGAACTATGACTGGGCGAATTCAAAACGGGGCAAAATTGTTCACAAGTTCAAAAGGGCGAAAATAACACGGGGCGAAAATAACCCTGTATACAGTATTAATAACTGCTATTTTAATATTACAAAAGTTAAAATTCAGTCTAGACTTCCCAAGCAGAATTAATCATTTCGAGAATATCACAATGGAAGTATATTAATTATATGATATATTAAATCGAATATTAACTGGTATATCGTGTTATTTAATTAATGTTAAATATCAATACTAGTAACATGTGTACATTCTGACAGGAATGCAGAATATTTATCAGGACTACATTCATGCTCTATTCATTACGTATTGCTGAAGGTTATGGCAAAAAATCTGTTAGAAATATAAAATCAAAATACATGTATTACATTATCATTTAGTACAATGAATGTTTTCTAAATAAATTACAAGTCAGTGTATATATTTTCAGCACAGAACCTGCAAATCCACGTCCAACCATCAAATATAATATTAGGGCAAAATGATTTTGTAATTACCTGTTCCACCATCAGCCCATCACAACTTGATACAGTGTATACTATACAGCTACAAAAAAACAATACTCGCTCAATACAGGATGTGGTTTCTGTTGGTTTAAGTAACGGTCAAGATACTATAACATGGCAGGACACAAGTTTACAAAACAGAGCAACAGCAACAGGTACTGTCAGCTCACCTGCCACAGCTCAGCTAAAGTTGACGATACCTAAGGACAGAGCGCTGTGTCCTCGAGATTTCACTGGATACAGGTGTAAGATGAGTGGATTCACAGCGGCGCTAGTTAATCAAGAAACAAATCAGGTGTATGTTACCTATACAGGTATGTAGTATACATTCCAAAATCCAGCATTGCATTTGTTTATTTAATCTAATATTAATTGTAAAATCTTATTACACCTTGATGGATTTTAATTGTAATTAAGTAAATCCAACAACGATGGAAATGCCAAATGTGAGGATACTTGGTGAATTTTCTAATACACCATCAAGACAATTTCCGGTTGGAACGACTGTGCAGCTGACATGTACAGGACAGATTGGAAGTGAACCAACTGCTGTAAGTACATTATCTTAAATAACAATATAATATCAGAAAACTTTATGTCAACATCTTAATCGAAATTCATTATCTACTCTTCAGACAATTCGATGGTGCTCGAAGAAGTCCCAAGATCTTGGCTTCACTGGCTTACCACAGACCCCTATCCATTCTGAGGTCGCATTGTCTGGCTGTCAGTACACACGTTCCAGTACCATCACCTATAACCTCACCAGTGATGACACCTACACACAGTTTTTTTGAATCTAAACATTCTTGGTCTTTGTGAAACAGGAACAGCCAAACAATATCTGAATATGTCCATAAAGATTCTATCAAATTGATCTTTTTTTTCTCATTTACATTCTTTGAAAACGAACTTTACAATACATTCTAAAATATCATATGACATATTTTATATTTGAAAAACTGGTCAATTTGAGTAAGGTTGTTGTATTCTTGTTGCAATGCTGCTAATGTTACATAAGAAATCAGAATTAAATTTTATTCATGGTTTGTTGTCTTTAAAATGTGTTACTAAAGATGTATGAAATTGCCAAATAGACTTTGTGATTTTTCAGATAAATGTGTAAATTTTACACTTTAAAGTGTAAAATTTATTCAGATTATTGTGTAAAGGATGAGTGCACTTATATATATATATACACACACACACACACACACACACACACACACATATATATATATATATATATATATATATATATATATATATATATATATATATATATATATATATATATATATATATATATATATCAGCTATGAAAGAAATTAAAAAGAATGTTTTGTGCAAAGTAAAACAGGAATTTCATTTTTATGTTTAATAAGAGAGACAATTTTCTGCCTACTTGGACACACTCCTTTTTTTTAAAGAGCAAGATTCATCTTATGCATAAAATGGCCCTGTACTTATATCAATTACTTAACTATCACCCTCTTTACCATTTCATATATCAAAATAAAGTAGACACTTGGTGCTTTCATTTTCTGTTATAAAATTTTGTTTTGAGAATCCGCATATTAGAAAACAGGCTTTGAGAAATTGCAATGTTCTTGAAATTTGCAGAAAACATGCGTATTGACTACCTTCAGCAGAGAATTAATTTATGAGCACCGCCCACGATCAAAAAAATAAAACACGTTTTTTGATCTTCAGAAACAGTGCTCTCATTATGTATTTGCATATTTTGGATCAGAGGTTGTGCTCTATATGAAATATTGAAAAAAAATGCTTCAACTTTAGGTCATTTTCAAAGGAATTTTCAGGATATGAGGAAAATGACACATTTTATGACGTCATAATGCATTGACTAGCCGTGAAATTACGTCACGATTAACAGATACGTAATCACCCACACTTCAAGTGATAAATACTGCATTTGCAACGTAAACTGAGCGGTTTTGATTTTTCAGAAATTCTCAGGGCCAAATAAGGCCCAAAGTGGCTCTTGCTCTTTCTACACTTTAATCTATAAAATTTACACATTAGTCTGTCAATTATCACTTTAAAGTGTAAATTTTGCACTTTAATCTGTATAATTAACACTTTAATCTGTACATTTTACACTTTAATCTGTAAAATTTACACTTTAATCTGTAAATTTTACACTTTAATCTGTACATTTTACACTTTAAAGTGTAAAATTTACACTTTAAAGTGTAAATTTTACACATTTATCTGTAAAATTTACACATTAATCTGTGAATTTTACACTTTATTCTGTAAATTTTACACTTTAATCTGTAAATTTTACACCTTAGTCTGTAAAATTTACACTTTAATCTGTAAATTTACACTATTCTGAACAACCTGTACTGTAATCTTTTACAATCAAATGGTTGTTTCTTGATGTTATACTTATGACATTTGAAAAATAGTATAAATATGAGATGTTCACAATTGTTTGCATAATTTATTTTACATGTACATTTATATTATTATGATAAATAAAGATGGACGATTTACTCATTGGCCTCGAAAATTTCCCCAGCAAAATATCGGAAATCTGCTTTCAATCCAGTTCATTTCTTTAGTTGTACTATAGTGCGACGAACAATAAAAATATATATATTAATTTTTTTCTTATTTGCCGTTCAGATTGATATTGCAAGTTGATGGGTCTACAATCATGATGATATAAAATATAACAATAAAATTACGGTCATTTTTAAAAATATCTTCGCTGTTCCAAAATTAATATAAACTCACATATTTTAATTATTTATATATGTATACACTTTACTAATTAACGTATTGATTGGTTATTCAAAAAATTCAATTCAAAAAGTAATAATTGCCGGTAATACATGTAGAATGTATTTACAAATAATGATTACAATAATTGAATTGCTGAGCGCATTAAACAAATATGCGTATGATGAAATCAATATCCTATTCATAGAGAATATTTGCATGTGTGTTTGATTTGCTCTTCGCTAAGAAAATCTTACTTGCATCAGTCATACTAATTTGCTTAAAATAAGATTGAAATTTCACAATGCATAATTCATGATTTGTTGGCTTGAAAATGTGTTAGGATGTTTGAAGTTGCCAATTTGACTATGTGAATGAATTAAATAAATGTGTAAATTTTACAGATTAAAGTGTAAATTTTACAGATTAAAGTGTAAATATCACAGATTAAATTGTAAATTTTACACTTTAAAGTGTAAAATTCACACTTTAAAGTATAAATTTTACAGATTAATGTGTAAATATCATAGATTAAAGTGTAAAATATACAGATTAAAGTGTAAAATTTACAGATTAAAGTGTAAAATTTACAGATTAATGTGTAAATTTTACAGATTAAAGTGTAAATTTCACAGATTAAAGTGTAAAATTTACACTTTGAAGTGTAAAATTCACAGATTAAAATGTATAAATAAAAAAAAAAGTAAAGTGTCCAAGTGGCACTAATACGCGTCCGTAGGTTATAGGTATTAAACAATGAAAATACCAAATAATGCCGAGCGACACTAGCTTTAGAGACGGGCGTCTAAACAGTTTCTATTTTTATTCATGATATGCACACCAGTTTTCAACGACATTGTTTACATCGAACCGCAACTTGGTCATTGGTCTCATTTGCAAAGAATGTGTATTTTAATTTAAAGTTATACCTGTCCAAAGGACAATGTTGGCCAAGTTGCAGCTCACATCTAATTTTTTTTTAAAAATGTCTCCAAACT
Organism: Saccostrea cuccullata; assembly: GCF_032062105.1. Classification (NCBI taxonomy): domain Eukaryota; kingdom Metazoa; phylum Mollusca; class Bivalvia; order Ostreida; family Ostreidae; genus Saccostrea; species Saccostrea cuccullata. The sequence continues at coordinate 173,845 of NW_026922157.1, read as the reverse complement.
ACCGTCAAGTTAGCCAATTAATTAAAGCGACACTGTGTCGCACAAAGGGGAAAATTGACAAATGTAGAATTTTTGCATGACCCTTGTTAATTTTGTTCAATTCCTAAAAGTATTACTAGGTTTCAGAAAATTACAGGTTTCAGAACCTAAAAATTCTATTTTGAGGAGAAAAATAAAAGTAAAAATAAATTTTAGTATGCTCCAGCCCGAAAATATTGCTCAATACTACTTCCACCCCATTGTACACGTGCGCAGAAAAGTTGAATGAATTTCCATAGTTACCATGGTTTCAAGTACCCAGGAATGAATGTAAGTAGACCAAAAATTTAGAGGCAATCTTTAAAACGTTGTTAAAACACGTTTTTCACCTTTGCATCCTCCAGTTGAATGTTGTTTACAAGTTTAAGCGAAAGATAAAAGTGGCGTGACCTTGGCAAACATGAAACAACGAAACGGTAAATACATACTTTGTTTTTCCGGTGTAATGACGAAAAGTGACCCCCGTAGAATATTGACTGGGGGTCATTTTTTACGTAGAAATTTGACCCTCTGGTCAATATTCTACGTAGAAAAATGACCCACTTTTCTGTAGAAATTATGGCCTTGGGGTCATTTTTCTCCGTATGCATTGTAGAAAAATGACCCCTTGTCATTTTTAGCTCTACTGGTCAGAGACCCGAAGAGCGTATACGATTGTAAGGTGTCCGCCGTCCGTCCGTCTGTCTGTCCTTCTGTCTGTCCGTCTGTCTGTAAAAAATTTTCAAAACGCTACTCCTCCTACAGTTTTGGTCTGATTTTACTATAACTTGGCACACAAGTAGACTACACTAAGATATATAAAATAATGCATCGGTTTTTGAATTCGATGAACAGTGTTGCCATGGTTACTAAAAGTAGAATTTTCTGTGAAATTCCTTTAAAACACTACTCCTTCTACAGTTTTGGTCTGTTTTCAATATTACTGTTCACACAAGTAGACTACACTATGATACATAAAATAGTGCATCGGTTTTTGAATTCGATGAACGGTGTTGCCATGGTTACTAAAAATAGAATTTTCTGTGAAATTACTTTAAAACGCTACTTCTTCTAAAGTTTTGATTTGATTTCAATAGTACTTGGCACACAAGTAGACTACACTAAGATACATAGAATAGTGCATCAGTTTTTATTTCGATGAGCGGTGTTGCCATGGTTACTAAAAATAGAATTTTCTGTGAAATTCCATTCAAATGCTACTCCTCCTACAGTTTTGGTCTGATTTCAGTATTACTTGGCACACAAGTAGACTGCACTAAGATACATAAAATTATGTATCAGTTTTGTATTTCGATGAACATTGTTGCCATGGTTACTATAAATAGAATTTTCTGTGAAATTCCTTTAAAACGCTACACCTCCTACAGTTTTGGTCTGATTTCAATATAACTTGGCACACAAGTAGACTACATTGTACACTAAGATACATAAAATAGTGCATCGGTTTTTGATTTCGATGAACAGTGTTGCCATGGTTACTAAAAATAGAATTTTCTGTGAAATTACTTTAAAACGCTACTCCTTCTACAGTTTTGGTCTGATGGCAATGGCTTCTTTTCTCATCCTTTGTTATAAGTACAAACCAGTAGAGCTACAGTCTCGACAGAGACTTCTGGTTTGATACAAAATCATACGTTTTAGTAGGAATTCCACTGGAGTTTTATGAAGAGACTTACTTTTACAATCGACGACTGACTTTTACAATTTATACATAGACCAACTCCATTACTTAAAATGTAAAAGCCAGCTGTCGATTCTAAAAGTAAGTCTCTTCATAAAACTCCGTTAGGCGAATGTATACGGGTAATATCAAGCTGATTTATGTTTTGAAGTGTTATTCCTGAAAGCTTTTAAGCCTAGATAACGAATTCAAAGCTATACAATACCTTACATTAATAATACAAACTGTTTTATCTCCATAAAAGGAAAACAATCTTAAAATGTTCTAGCTAAAGGCTATATTAGAGCAAAGATACGCGCATTCATAGAAACGTTTATTACATTAGTAAGTTTTCAGTTATCATTTAAATCTTTAAAAAAAAAAAAAGGGGGGGGGGCATTTTCTAGCTGGTGTCAGGAAAAAGTTTCCATAATTAATTAGTTATAAATCTCTTTTATTTTACCCTGGATAAATAATTTGCAAAAATCAAATTAAAGTTATATTTTTCAAAAGTTGAACGTTTTTGATCCCTACTTTTAAAGCTGGCGCGAAACAGGGCGCTATATTAGAAAATTATATCTAATAAAAAATATTTGGTTTTCTATGAATGAAGATTCAAACTTTTCATAAAAAATAGGGATGATTTAATTTGCCAAAAATAAGGTCGAAATTATGATATTGCCTCTGACCTATGATACAAGGGAAACAAAATTTGTTTAGCTCAAAACCTGTAAAATATCTTTTGTCGTTCGCTAGTGTCAACAAAACCTTAACAAAATGGGGGTTGTAGCATAGAACATGATTAACTACAAAAATTGGCACATGCACAGGTAGTATCATTTCCCCCGTTCTACATGTACTTACATATAATGATTTTAGGAGTTTTTTACCAATAGAAAAAAAAAACAAGAGTTGGATGATGAAAAAAGTTATTAATTTAATGTTATACTAATATAAACGAAGTTTCGGAGTTATATAGTTTTTTACCTGTCCGTCCGTCTTTTTGTATATTTGTCCGCATAAATCTTATAATATATATATATTATATTGTCACATATCTTTAGACTGGCTGGGACTATGGCTTTCGTATTTTACAGTTGTATTTTTATGAGAAGACTTTTTTTGTGTACAACCAACTTTGATCTTATGACATTGACCTTGGAGTCAAGCTGAGATATATATCAGTTGATTCGATACGCATGAGCATGATCTACGTATGAACATTTTCTTAAACGAGGTAAATCATTGACAAGCATTTAAGTTGATGAAACAAGAATATTCGTTTAAAGTCATCATTTCTTTAGTAGTCGATACAATGACATTGTCAGCAAATACAATTGATCATTAAGTCAAATGTTGACTGAGGTTTTTCATACTAATTGTTGGTCCATTAATTTTACACTGAATTGACGATGGATTTTTCCGTTATTTCCTGATCATGACAAGGAGCACACGGCGAGTGTGACCAGTCAGCAGGGGATGCTCACTCCTCCATGGCACCTGATGCCACCTCTGATGTTTTGGGGGTCCTTGTTTGCTCTGTTCCTAATTTTTATTGTTTTATGGACTTTGATATTGAATCCTGTTCGCTATCTCCATATCCTTCTTCCATACAGATGTATATGTAAGTTTAAATGTAAGAGCTAAAGGAATGAATTAATTTATATGGTTAAATAACGTTACTTTTCTTGCTTCTATGCTATGTGTTTGGATTTGTAAAAAAAAATTCAAAGTTTATAGTTATCAGAAACATATCATGCCATTTTCGGAACAAAACCTTTGAATGATAAAAAAACATCCAAAAATATAATGATAAATTTATGCCCCTCAATGAATAACTATTCATTAGGATTCTGCAAGCCAAAAATAAACCCATAACAGATACATTGATAGTAATGCTACTATTAAGATATGCAATCAAATATATGTTGGAAAGGATTAAAGTACATACCCCCCCCCTTCTTGCATTAGAAAGTACGGAAAAATATCAGGAGACGCATATATAAGGTTTTAATTATAAAAAAGTAGGGGGTTAAAATTCTATAGGGGTCATTTTTCAACGTGTGTGGAGTCGTAGAATTACTGGTCTGGAATGTTTTTCTACAGTCGAAAAATGACCCTACTTGTCGTAGAATATTGACCAGGAGTCATTTTTCTACGTAGAAAAATGACCCTCTGGTCAATATTCTACGGGGGTCACTTTTCGTCGTTACACCGGTACTTATATCGTGCATTTTTTTCTTGCAGTGTAAGTAGTAGTTACCCCATATCATACTGTTGGTTATGTGCAGATACCCGATGGGCGTGGTCATAATGACACGAGGGAGCGTAGCTCCCGAGTTGTCATTATGACCACGCCCATCGGGTATCTGCACATAATCAACAGTATGATATGGGGTAAATGACTTGTACCATAGTTTTCAAAAATCATTCATATGGAAGTCAGCTTAGCTAGGAATTGGTCGGACTGGTTCACGTGATTGAAACATTGAGTGTTCATTTGGATTATGCTCCTTCGTGTCCTTCTGACCACGTCCATCGAGTGTAGGGTAAGTGATTTGTATAGAAAACTTTTCAAAAATTAATTGTATGTTGTTTAACATTATTCTCGATAATTTTTCGGTCATATGGAGACGCCACCACTTGCCGGTGGAGAGCCACAAATGTTATCTTATACTCGGCACTCAGGTCTAGTGATGGATCTTCTTCGTGCCAACAACTTCCATTCGTATAAACGGGACCTCTGTTTATACGGTCTTAACGTCCCACAGTGGGATTCAACTCCTTACCTCGAATTTTTGACTCTAGGGCAGGCGCTCTAACCACTGGGCCACGCGGGCGACATAAAAATTAAACATATCTAAGTCCGTTTAAAAAAATGTTTGATTTATATAATTGAAAAAATAACGAGTTTGGTTTCAATGATATTTGTTAATTTGATTTAATTTTTTTTCTCGTATTAAATTTCAATCGTCAAAATTACATAATTATACCCGCACTTTCTAAAGAAAGTTCGGGTATATTGTTGTTACTCATGTCCGTCCGTCCGTCTGTCACACTTTTCTTCCCTGAACTCCTCCTACATTTTACAAAGTAGCCTAATTATCTTTTGGGAGATGGTTGGTGGTGTCATGTAGATGTGCAGTAAGGTTTCGGAATTTTGATTTTGCCCTGGGGGGTCAAATTGGGGTCGAAAAATGACGTTTTTAAGCAAAAAGTTCCGTCTTCCCTGAACTCCTTCTACATTTTACACAGTAGCCTAATCATCTTTTGGGAGGTGGTTGGTGGTATCATGTAGATGTGCAGTAAGGTTTCGGAATTTTGATTTTGCCCCGGGGAGTCAAATGGGGGTCGAAAAATGATGGCTTTTTTTTTAGCAAAAAGCCCCGTCTTCCCTGAACTCCTCTTACATTTGACTCAGTAGCCTAATCCTCTTTTAAGAGATGTTTGGTGGTGTCATGTAGATGTGCAGTAAGGTTTCGGAATTTTGATTTTGTCCCAGGGGTCAATTGGGGGTCGAAAAATGATGTTTTTTTATGCAAAAAGCCCCGTCTTCCCTGAACTCCTCTTACATTTGACTCAGTAGCCTAATCATATTTAAAGAGATGTTTGGTGGTGTCATGTAGATGTCCAGTAAGGTTTTGGAATTTTGATTTTGCCCTGGGGGATCAAATGGGGGTCGAAAAATGATGTTTTTTTGCAAAAAGCCCCGTCTTCCCTGAACTCCTCTTACATTTTACACAGTAGCCTAATCATCTTTTGAGAGATGGTTGGTGGTGTCATGTAGATGTGCAGTAAGGTTTCGGAATTTTGATTTTGCCCCGGGGGGTCAAATGGGGGTAGAAATTTGTTGTTTTTTATTTTAATATTTGAAAAAGTCCTGCTTTCAAGAACTTCCTCTTACATTTTATGCATTAGCTTTAAACCATCTTTTGGAAAATGATTGGTTGTTTTGTGTTTTGTGTAAAAGGTTTCAAAATTTGCATGTTCATGTGGGTTGCAAAAAGGATGTTTTTTAAAAAAGCCCCTCTTCCTAACCCAGGGGGTACATTTTACACAGTAGCCTAATACATCTTTTGAAAATGTTTCCATATTAATCATGCTCTTGTTGTTTTGAAAAGAAGAATTTTGAAGATTTGTTTCCTTTTATTCCTAAAAAGCCCCGTCTTCCCTAACTCCTCCTTTGACATTTTAAAAACTAGAAATATGTCTATAGGACATGAATTGGGAGTATATTACTATTAAAAGTTTTATGAAAATATCTTGAACACTTTCTTTAAAATTGCAAAATCATAGGTTTCGGAATTTTGTATTTTGCCAAACATAAAAAATGTCTTAAATTATTTCTTTAAGACTAAGCAAAATACAAGTTAAAAAGGGGGTCAAAAAAATGTGCAAGGTGAAGTTTTTGATGCAAAAAGCTCCCGTACTTCCATATTGTGTTTGATAAAAATATCTTACATTTTATACAATAGCCTAATCATCTTTTTTTTAAAGAAAAGTGAGGTCAAAGGAAAGGTTGTCAAAATGATGTTGCAGTTGAAAAGTTTTGTATGAATTTACTATTAGCATATGAAGTTTCATAAAAATATAATTAATGGTTTATATAAAACTTAGATAAACACATATTTTAAAAGTGAGGTCAAGGTCAAAGGAAAATTCAAGGTCAAAATAAGTTGATGCATTAATAGCTCTCAGCAGTATATATTAGCATATGAAGTTTGATAATAAATCTTAAATTGTTTATTCAAAACTGATCTAGACATTAATTTTAGAAAAGTGAGGTCAAGGTCACAGGAAATTTCAAGGTAAAAAAAGTGAAGCATTGTAAAGCTTACATCAGTATGTATCATCATGTGAAGTTTCATTACACAACTTGAATGGTTTCTTTAAAATAAAGCTATACACTAATTTAAAGAAAAGTTAAATGAAGGTCAAAGGAAAAGTCAAAGTCAAAAAAATATTGCTGCAGTTGGATAGTTTACATCAGTATGCATCAACAAATGAACTTTGATAAAGATATCTAGAAAATTTCTTTGAGCCTGATGGAAAGACAGATGGAAGGGTGGAGGACGGACATGACAAAAACTATACATGTATTCCTAATCATGGTGTGGCATAAAAAACTTGAATCTACATTATATGATGATGTTTCCATATCAAGATTATACAAGCAAATTCAAAGAATTGTGGTCCTCTGCTTTCTGTGTTTTAGTGATTGAGATACCATAATTTATGGCAGATTGTGTGTCAAATATGCACCCCTATCATATATCAATTTATGAAAATTAGGTTAAAATCATAGCATGCTTGGAAATATTTTGTTGCTGGTAATGTACATGTCAAATATGAAAGTCCTATCTCTTTTGAATCAAAAGTTATATATATATATATATATATATATATATATATATATATATATATATATATATATATATATATATATATATATATATATATATATATATAATATTTTTGAAAAGTAGGTTAAACTTCTAGGTCAAGGTCACAGAGTCAAAAGTCATGATATATTTAGAAAAGTCTTTTCACATGTAATAAACATGTATAATTTGAATGCCCTTTCTTTTCTCTTTCAAAATGATCAATTTAAAATGTTATTTTTTGGAAAGTAGGTAAAACTTAAGGTCAAGGTCTCACTTGGGTTAAAAAATCATAGTATATTTAGAAAGTTTTGTGGTAATGTACTTGTGAAATATGAAAGCACTATCTCTTATCATTCAAAAGTTATGACCAAGGTTAAATTTATTGTGACAGATGCACATACTAGCTGTCAATAAGATGGACAGACTGACAGACAAATGAGATTTAATGTCCCCTCCCTTTCCCTAAAACCGGGGACAATAATGCCCTTGCTGTTCTTGAGAAGAAGATTTATGATGGAAAAAATCCCCTGCATATTTCTTAACGCAAATCAATATTGTGTTTTTATGTCATTTTGTTTGTTGTTAAACATCCCTCTCAGGAATTTTTCACTCATATGGAGACACCACCATTTGAAAAATAATGAGGACAAGTTAGATTTGAGGTCAACATTCATTTTAGGAGTTTTCAACCATTAAGACGTAAAGAAATATTAACTCGATCCTTCCCCTCACCCCTTTCCAGACCCCTGTTTGTTCATGTATGCAAAAAAAAAAAAAATGTTTATATACAAACAGTTTAATGTGGTCCATCTCTTTGAATTATTCTCATTCCTAATTCTAGGAAGATAGGTTGACACAAATTCATGAATAAAATGTCAAGTAATCTTATCATTGATGCACTTTTATTTAATTTAATGTAGTCATATTGTGAACATTTCCAGCTCATTAGGAGAGTGGGGATGACCTCTAGGTGTTCATAACCTTTATACCATTAAATTTACATAACATAATAACACAAGAAACAATATTAGGTATAGTCAAATGGAAAAAGTTTCCTACTATTTAGGAGTCACATGATCATTTGTCATTACAGGGACAGGGAAGTGGATTGGGAGATCACCCCCTAAACACCCCCCCCCTTTCCCCCGGAATTTGCAGGACTATAATATATACTGGAGGAAATAAAAATGACTTGGATGCCCTAAGTGTCCCTCCACCCTAGAAAACAGACCAAACCATAACTTCTTTTTTTTCTTGCTTCTCAGGAAATTCTGGTCTGGAACCCCCCCCCCCCCCCACCCCCGAAAAAAAAATTCTGGATCTTGTAACTGAACGTAACGTTGATAACGGGGGATAACTCTTCAGAATGTAAAATTCGTCTATTGTAGCATCGGATGACCTTTGATCCTTTAAACTTTAACCTAACCGTTTGCATTTCAGACTATTTTACCTAAATCTATACCAAAACTTGTACTTACCGATTGTTATTATTTAGGCCCTGTCATCTTCATGAAATATAATCCAGTTAAAACACAAAATGAAATAATTCCTACCGACATATATGCAAATATGCACACTAGTATCCTACTGCACGTGCAGTGAAATCTAAAATGATAATGCCAATGGTAAAACTAGTACTTAAGTTGGGTACGTGACGCAAGCCCAATGTGATGCAGGTGTTCAGATACATGTATAGTGCAAGAACAAATTGAAAATTATCATTTACAAAAGATGTTTTATTTTAGCTTTGCAATCTAGGCCTATTTGCAAAAACAGACAAATAAGGTGTGTTTGTGTGTGTGTGTGTTGATGGGAGACGGGTGGGGGTTGACTATTAAATTGATTGTGTATATGGCAGCTTTCAAGAAGTTTCTGCCTAATCAAATATAAATAAACTTTGCACATATTGAAAAATTCATCAAAAACGCTTTACACTAATTTGAATAATATTATTTGTTGTTAATCTATATGAGAAAATAGATTTAAAAAGTTCCAATTATGTGCCAAAAATCCTCCCCCCCCCCTTATCAAACCTAATTTACATCAATAATTTAATTCTGTAGTTTAATTTCCGACTGGTAATGAATTAAGAATATGAAATACCTATAAAATGGAGGCCCATGGGTCACATGGTCACTAGCTGCAGATCTGTAGCGTTATGGTTTTATATATTAGTCTTTGACTGCAGATCCTGTAATGCAAAAAGGTGCAATTTACGGCGCAATATTTTTTGCGCACTTCTGGGGAGAATTTCTCCACTTTCCAGCATCGGTCAATTTACTACCTTTCACTCCCTAATTCTAGGCACATAATTTATTAATCAATCTGTATATTTTATCCATCTCCCAACCCTTTATAGTCGTCTCTACTCGAGATAAACTCGCTTGATTAAAATTATTTGTTAGATTGCTGAAAATTCACATCAAGCGAGTTTATTGCTTGTAGAGATTACTATAAATGGCTGGGAGGTGGACAAAATATACATATTGGCCAGAGAATGTGTCTAAAATTAGGGAGTGAAAGGTAGTTGATTGACTAATGCTAGAAAGTGGAGAAATTCTGCCCAAAAGTGCTCAAAAAATTTTGCGCTTAAATTGCACCTTTTTTGCATATGGGGATCTGTAGCGTTATGATCAAAGACAAATATATAAAACCAGATCTGCAGCTACATGGTCACCTGAGCATATTATGCTCAATTTGATGAATACATGTATTATGTAAATTATTGAATTATATTGACTTTTTCCTTGGTAAAGCCCAATATGAAGTGTGCATTTAGAGGCAAACACCTTAGTGCGGGTATTACTGTCTCATGACAGCATCTAGTTTTTAACTTTTCTCATCAGTATGAATTACAGCATGTCAAGGTCATATGAATCGTTGGCTTTTACATGTTAAACACGTGATTGTCTGCTAGCATGGAATAAAGTGCTCCTGTACTTTCTAACTGAAATGTCAGATGTACGGGGATATTTTATTTCAAATTACCGCTTGGCTTGGTTCGAAAATATTTTATTGTTTAGATGTAACAACAAAAGAATCGGACACATGTTCATAAAACTTAGAACATGCATCCTCTCCGTTATAACAATTAATTACAAAGAATATTGTTATAAAACTTAATTTACACTGGATTTACCACTTACTAAAACTCCTTTATTTTCGAAATCAGTCTTATCAAATAAATCGATAAGAAAATATTTATAAAGCAGCAATTTTTGCTTGCCAATAACCAGGTCATAATTTTTTTTCTTATAGTGACATGCCTATTTCTTTTCCAATATCTTTTGTAAAATCTGCCGTTAATCTCAGATGGTTATACAATACATGTAGGACTCTTGAAACTACTATGCAATTTTTGTTTTCTAATTGTTCTGCTATTTGTATACTACATGTTATTTTATATCTTTAGTAAGTCCTAAACTGTCCATATACTTATATTACATACTATTTCAAGAACGAATACTAGTACTTGTGACAAAAAAAAAAAAATGCTATAAAGATTCTAAACAAAACCATCGCTGAAAATAAGGAAATTTGATGCGTTTTTCCCGATGTCTGAAATTTAAGGCGACATCCGATCGGTTACAACAGTGAATCACGCTCTTCCTGAATTAAGAGAAAATAAATTTTAAATTTCGCAAAAGTTTTAAAAAACATCCTATATATAAAGGATGGTGAAGAGAAACAGATACATTCAACAAATTGATTCCAATTACGATGTTAATTAGGGTCTTCCGTCTTCAGCGGAAGACCCTTCTATTATTCTTCGGTTTCTTTTTCACTTTATTTATTTATTATTATTCTTTTTTCTCCTTACCGATTTTGTGCAGAAGATTTCTCAGAGATGGCTCGATCAATTTGATTCAAATTTTCGGAGTTGATGTATTTCTATCTGAAGTTTGTACCGGCGCTTCAATTTTAAAATAATCACTTCCGGTCGGAAGTTATCGCCCTTTGATCAAAATTAAGATGACCTCCATGTCTGTGATGGAATTCCAAAAACGACTCAAGCTTGAAAGCTGGGGATGATAGAGGACATGTTGCCATATTGCACCTGGGTCAGGGTATTTTCCGGAAGTGCCTAGTATGGAAGCTCGGTAGGGTCAAAATTTAGGACACGAATCATCAGTGATTTTTTGAGACATTTCGCATCATATCTTTTAAAGTATAAATATTTTGTGAGAACATACTAAACATCATTTGTGCAGAACAACAAGTTCTTTCATATGATACCAAGAAAAAAGTGCTGACTCATCACATAAGGGGCAGAAAGGGGCCAAAAGTCTTCAATCGATAACTCTTTAACAATCAATATTTTGTTATACATTACTGAAGCAAAAATGTTTATCTTAACAATCTACAACTAAATATTATAATTTTTATGTCGTATGGTACATAATTAGGAGCCACAAGGGGCCAAAATGCTAAATCATTGACGCATTATATCTCGAAAGTAAGAAATATTTTGATAAGTAATATTGAACAAAAGATGTTCAAAATAAAGTTCTGAACAAAATGCAACCTTTCATTTTTCGCTAAACGTCCCCATTAAGGAGTTGAAGGGTTGGCCCCTAAATATTTCTTTTGCTAATATCTCGAAAACGAAAATGAATCTCTGAATAGTTGTTGAACAAAAATTGTTCAAAATCTTGAGGACTTTAAGACAAAATCCAGAAAAAGGGGCTGGGCACTCAAATTAGGGGCTGAGAAGGGCCAAAACTCTTCAATCGATAACTCTTTATCAGTCAATATTTTGTTATACATTACTGAAGCAAAGATGTTTAACTCAACAATATACAACTACAGTACCGACCAGACCCAACCTGACACCCAAGCAGTCCCAGAAAGCAGTCCCCGGGACTGCTTTGGGACCGCTCTGGGACTGCTGTGGGACTGCTCTGGGACCGCTATGGGACTGCCCTGGGACTGCTCTAAAAAGCAGACCCAGCAGTCCCAGCAGTCCCAGCTGTCCCTGGGACTGCTTTGTTCACTCTCATGTGTGAAAGAAGTTCTGAGTGACATGATAGCTCCGCCCCCTTGTGTATTCTGAATTTGCAGGCTCCCAGTATTGTGTTTACTTACAGCAGAGAGGAGTTTAAACCATTAAAAAGCAAGATTTCTTACAATCTTTTGATAAATAGAGATTATTATAGTTAATTAATATTTTCAGAGACTGTACAATTACACAAATATAGTTAGAATATTTTTTTAATAAATTAAGTTATTAAATAAGGAAGTTAGAAGTAGATTTTTGCCCCTAAAAATAAACTATAGGTTTATGAGAAAAAATATCTACATGTAGGTCTATTTTATTATTTAATGTAAAATTATGTGCACTCAAAATTTGCATTGGCACTGTTTAAAAATAATCATTATACAGTTACAGTACCGACCAGACCCAACCTGACACAAAGCAGTCCCAGAGCAGTCCCGGGAACTGCTTTCTGGGACTGCTACGGCAGTCCCAGAGCAGTCCCACAGCGGTCCCAGAGCAGTCCCACAGCAGTCCCAGAGCGGTCCCAGCAGTCCCAGCGGTCCCAGAGAGCAGTCCCGGCAGTCCCAGAAAGCAGTCCCAGTGGGCGAGGTTTATTAATTTAATGGGCGGAGCTATCTCAGAAATGAGATTTCCAATAAACAATGGAACTATAAAAGGCAGTAGAAATTGATTCTGTGTAGTATGCCAGGAATCCTTACATGTACGCGAAGGTCATTTATGAACAGAACATGTATGCGCATAAAAATTGAAATAATTATTAATAATATTTATTGGAGGAAGAAGGCTTTCACACTTACATGTACATATATGAATTACACTGAACATGAATATTTAATCACAATTCTTGGGTATATTAATAATTCTTCTGTGATTGATACTTGTTCCCATATTTATTTTTTATACAGAAAATTTAACGTGAATTAAATATTTTCCACCAGAAGAAGCTTTAGATCTAAATAGATCTTATCATTATATGGCCAATTTAGACTATCGGGATAATCTAAAGTTAGAATTTTCTTAAGTATTGGGGCTTGTAAAAAAATTCCTTGCTAATTTTGCCAAGTATTATTTTTCAGTCATGATTATTTTTACTGACATGTCAATTTAATTAACGTTAATGCCTAGTTCTATAAAACTCAGTTTTAAGTGTTTTATTTGTAAATGTTAGAGTGTAAATCTGTAAATCACCAGAATGGAAGCTTCAGATTATGTTCAAAATTAATTAATCCCGAAAGAAATTTAAACACATTTCATTTATCATTTTTTTCGCATTAAATAAATTGAAATTAGGGTCATTGTTTACCAGCATGTTCAATGATGTGTAACACTGATACAAATACCCAAATAACATGTATCGATTTTTCTGCCCAAAGGCGATTGAAACAATGGGTGTTGATATCATCTTATAAACATTAATCGGTCAGGTAAACACTAGCAAAACAAAAAAGAAATAAATCACTATTCCCGGTATTTTCATTTTTTTTAAAATAAATATACATATACTCTTTTAATAACTTGTTTATTAATTAAAAGCTACCGGTAATTCATTAATTCCCCAATGATTATTCAGGTAGTTTATGTTATGGGAGAATAGTAGCATAATTTTATTTCGTGTTCATTTAATAAATTGTTGGGTTTTATTTGAGGGTTAAATGGAATACTCTTTTTTTAGTGTGGTCCTTATAAAATGTGTAGCATTTTGAATAAAAAACATTTTATATCTAACTGTAATGATTATTTTTAATTAGTACCAGTGCAAATTTTGAGTACATATTAAAATTTAACATTAAATAATTAAAAAAGGCCCACATGTAGCTATTTTTTTCTCATAAACTTGTAGTTTATTTTTAGGGATAAATTTTTTCATGAATTCCGTATTTATCAACTTTATTTTTTTTATTTATTCTAAGTACACATTAATTTGTGTAAATATACAGTTCCTGAAAATATCAATTAACTATAATAATCTCTACTTATTAAAAGAATGTAAGAAATCCTTGCTTATTAAAGAGTTTAAACTCCTCTCTGCTGCAAGTAAACAAAACAACATGAAGCCTGCAAATTCAGAATGCACATGGGGCGGAGCTATCATGTCACTCAAAACCTTTTTTCACACATGAGTGAACAAAGCAGTCCCAGAAAGCAGTCCCGGGGCAGCTGGGACTGCTGGGACTGCTTTTCATAGCAGTCCCAGAGCAGTCCCATAGCGGTCCCAGAGCAGTCCCACAGCGGTCCCAGAACAGTCCCACAGCAGTCCCAGAGCGGTCCCAAAGCAGTCCCGGGGACTGCTTTCTGGGACTGCTTTGGTGTCAGGTTGGGTCTGGTCGGTACTGTAGATATAAGATTTTTAATTGAAAAGCTTCATGTTTTACGAGTACCACTCTAAAAAAGTATCTCATGCAACCCTAAAATAAAGCCAAACAATTAATTAAATGACCATGAAATAAAATTAATTAAAATAAAATGCTACCATTCTTCCATAACTCAAACAAGTTGAACAATCATCGGGGAAGTTATTAATGAATTTACCGGTAGTTTTTAATTTATAAACAAGTTATCAAAAGAGAAAATTTATTTTATAAATAAAGAGTTGAAAATACCGGGAATAGTGATTTCTTTCTTTTTTTTTCTTTTGCTTGTGTTTACATGTACCTGGCCGATTAATGTTTATTACATGGTATCAACACCTGTGGTTTCAATCGCCTTAGGGCAAAAAATCAGTGCATGTTATATGGGTATACGCATCACCGTTTCACATCATTGAACATGCTGGTCAACAATGACCCTAATTTCAATCTACCGGTATATAATGCAAAAATAAAATTGATGAATGAAATGTGTATGAATTTCTTTCAGCATTAATTAATTTTGAACATAATCTGATGGTATCATTCTGGTGATTTAGAGATGTACATTCTTACATTTACAAATAAAAGTTACTTAAAACTGAGTGTTGTAGAGATAGAGAAATTAACAATTATTGAATTGACATGTCAGTAAAAATTATCATGACTGAAAAATAATACTTGGCAAAATTAACAAAGAATTTTCTAAAAGCCAAATTCCTTTTGAGTATCCCGATAGAATGGAAATAGGCCGTATAATGATGAGATCTATTAAAAACCAATTCTTACTGGTGGAAAATAATTAATTCACATATAATTTTCTGTATAAAAAATAAATGGGAAACCGTATAAATCACAGAAAATAAAGATATTAGATTATTTATTTGATACACCCGATAATTGTGATTAAATGTTCATGTTCAGTTTAATTCATACATGTACGTGTGAAAGCCTTCTACCTTCAATAAATAATCATTCAATTTGTTTCTATGCGCGTACTGTTCATAAATGACCTTCGCATACATGTAAGGATTCCTGGCATACTACCCAGAATCAATTTCTACTGCCTTTTATAGTTCCATTATTTATTGCAAATCTCATTTCTGAGTTAGCTCCGCCCATTAAATTAATAAACCCCGCCCACTGGGACTGCTGGGACTGCTCTCTAGGACCGCTGGGACTGCTGGGACCGCTCTGGGTCGGCTGTGGGACTGCTCTGGGACCGCTGTGGGACTGCTCTGGGACTGCTGTGGGACTGCTTTAGCAGTCCCAGAAAGCAGTCCCCGGGACTGCTCTGGGACTGCTTTGTGTCAGGTTGGGTCTGGTCGGTACTGTATATTATAATTTTTATTTCGTATGATACATAATTAGGGGCCACAAGGGGCCAGAATGCTAAATCTTTGACGCAATATATCTCGAAAATGAGAAATATTTTGATTAGTAATATTGAACAAAAGATGTTTAAAATAATGTTCTGAACAAAATGCAACCTTTCATTTTTCGCTAAACCGTCCCCATTAAGGAGTTGAAGGGTTAGCCCCTAAATATTTCTTATGCAAATAACTCGACAACGAAAATGAATCTCGGAATAGTTGTTGAACAAAAAGTTGTCAAAATCCTGAGAGCTTTAAGATGATAGGAAGAAAAAAAAGGGCCGTGAGGGGCCAAAAGTCGATTTTTAAAGTGTTTAATGTTTAATGTCTTTTAACAGATTATGGAAAATCATTAGTTTAGAATGAAAATCTTATCTCATCTCATTAAGAATCGGACGGAAGACCCACTCGTTGCTCGCAACGAGATCGTATCGAGTTATTATGACTATTGTAATGATAGGATAATTAGAAAACTTTGTAAAGAAAACGGAAAGATTGCAGCTGTCATATTAACAAAAGAAATTATTGCAGATCAGATCATATAC